>NW_007733769.1:74654-78082 GCF_000696425.1 Galeopterus variegatus | reverse complement strand
TTTTTCATAGAAATAGAAAAGATCATCCTGTTATTCACATAAAATCTCATGGGACACCAAACAGCCAAAACAAATCTTAAAAAGGGAGAACAAAGCTGAAGGACCTATATTTTCTGGTTTCAAAACTTCTACAAAACCGCAATAATTAAAACATTGTTGTATTAAAGACAGACATAAAGACCAATGGAATAGAATACAGGGCCCAGTAATAAACTCCTGCATATATTGTCAAATGATTTTCCACAAGGGTGCCAACACTATTCAATGGGGAAGAGAGAGTATTTTCAACAAATGGTGCTGGGAAAACTGGATATCCACACACAAAATAATGAAGTTGGATCTTACCTAACTAACACTATCTACAAAAATTAACTAAATAGAGATTGAAGACCTAAATAGAAGACCTAAAACTCTTAAATGAAAAGAAAGGTTAAAAGCTTCAGAATATTGGATTTGTCAGTGATTTCCTGGATATGACTCCAAAGGCACAGACAACAACAACAACAACAACAACAACAAAATAGAAAAATTGAACTTCATATAAATTTAAAATTTTTGTGCATAGAAAGACAATATCAACATTGTGAAAAGATAACCCATGGAAGAGGAGAAAGTATTTTCAAATCATATGTTTGATAAGCTATTAATATCCCAAATATAGAGAGAAATTTTAAAACTCAACAATTAAAAAACAACCCTATTAAAAATTGAGCAAAGGACTTGAAATAGACTTTTCTCTAAAGAAGGTATACAAATGGCCAATAAGCACATGAAAAGGAGCTAAACATCAGTAATCATTAGTGAAATGCTAATCAAAGTACAATGAGATAGTACAAGATGGTAGACTTGGATTCTCCAATGATCATCTTCTGATAGAAACATCAATTTGAACAACTATTCACACAGGTAAATATCTTTACAAGAGCTCTTGAAAACTTGTGGCAACCTGTGTGTATCAAAAAAATAGGAAAGTGCATTGAAGAAGGTATGAAGTACAGTTTCTCATTACCCACATTGCCCCTCCACCACACCAAGACAACACACTGCAGAGACACCCATCATAAGGGGGAAGGAGAGCAAAATCACCCGACTTTGCTGCAGAACCCAGCACCAGGTTCGCTCCAGTGAAACCTGATGCTAGGCTGTCCCCCACAGCTCCAGGCTCCAGGCTGTTACCTGTGGACCTAGCTACTATTCCTGCCCCAGTGCCATGCCAGCACCTGTGGACACCCACTCCATGCTGAAGAGTATTCCATTGTATATATACTTATATTTCCTATATGCATTCATCCATGAATGGACACTTAGGTTGTTTTCAAGTCTTGGATGCTGTGAATAATGCTACAGTGAATATGAGGGTGCAGACATCTCTTTGAGACACTGATTTCATTTCCTTTGGATATATACCCAGAAGTGGTATTGCTGGATCTTATGGTAGCTCTATTTTTAATTTTTCAAGGAACCTCCTAATGTTTTGCATAATAGACATACTAATTTACATTACCCCTTACAGTTTGTAAGGAGTCTGTTTTTCCACACCCTCATCAACACTTACCTCTCATATTTTTATAATTTTATAAAAGCCATTTTTTACATAGCCATTGTAACATTTGTGAGATGCTTATTTCGTTGATTTCAATTTGCATTTCTCTGATGATTAGTGATGCTGAGCACATTTTCATATACCTGGTGGCCATTTGTATATCTTCTTTGCAAAAATTTCTATTCATGTTCTTTGACCATTTTGAAATTTGGGTTATTTGTTTTCTTGCTGTTGAGTTGTTTCAACTCCTCATATATTTTGGCTATTTAGCCCTTATCAGATATATGACCAGCAAATGTTTTTTCCCACCCTGTAGGTTGTCTTTTCATTTTGTTGATTGTTTCCTTTGTTGCAGAAACTTTTTAGTTTGATATAGTCACCTTCTTTGTTTTTGTTTTTATTGCCTATGCTTTTGGTGTCATATCCAAAAAATCATTGCCAAGACGAATGTCAAGAAGATTTTTTCCTATATTTTCTTTTGGTGTTTATATAGTTTCAGATTTCACATTTAAACCTGTAATTTATTTTGAGTTAGTTTTGGTTTATGCTGTAAGACACAGGTCCAATTTCATTATTGTGCATGTAGATTTCAAATTTTCCCAGCGCCATTTATTGAGTTGACTTTCATTTCCCCATTGTGAATTTTTGGAGTCCTTTTTATGGATTAGTTGACATACATATGTGGTTTCATTTTTTAATTCTTTCTTAGCTCTAGATAACTGTGTTTATGACAGTACCATATTGGTTTTCTTACTATAACTTTGTAATATAGTCTCAAATCAGGGAGTGTGATGCCTCCAACTTTGTTCTTTCTCAGAATTTCTTTGGCTATTTGGAGTCTTTTGTAGTTTCATATGTATTTTGTGGTTATCTTTTTGTTTCTGTAAAAATTGCCATTGAAATTTTGATAGGGATTACAATGAATATGTAGACCACTTTGGTTGGTATGGACATTTTAACAATATTAATTCCTCCAATCCATGTGCATGGATATCTTGTCATTTATTTGTGTCTTCTTCAATTTATTTCATCAGTGTCTTATAGTTTTCAGAATATAGATTTTTCACCTTTTTAGTTAATTTTTTCCTAAAGACTTTTTTCTTTTTGATGCTATTGTGAATGAGATCATTTCCTTAATTTCATTTTCAAATATTTTGCTGTTAGTGTATAGGAATAAACTGATTTTTGAATGGTGATTTTGTATCTCACAATTTTACTGAATTTGCTTATTAGTTCTAACAGTTTTTTGGTGGAGTCTTTAGGGATTTTCATATATGTAAAATAATTTCATCTGTAAACAGAGACAATTTTACTTGTGTGTGTGTACATGATTTAGTTGCCTTTATTTATTTCTTTTTCCTAATTGCTCTGGATAGGATTTCTAGTACTGTGCTGAGTAGAAATATCAAGAGTAAGCACCCTTGTCTTTTTAAAGATCTTAGAGTAAAAACTTTCAGCTTTTCACCACTGAGTATGATGTTAGCTATGGGCTTGTCGTATGTGGCCTTTATTGTGCTGAGGTATGTTTCTTCTATACACAATTTGTTGAGAGTTAACATGAAAGGATTTGAATTTTGTCAAATGCCTTTTCTGCATCTATTGAAATGGTCATGTGGTTTTGTTGTTCATTATTTTATTGATTTGCATATATTGAACCATTCTTGCATTCCAGGAGTAAATTCCAATTGATCATGATGTATGATCCTTTTTTCGTATACTTTCAATTTGATTTTCTAGTGTTTTGTTGGGAACTTTTGCATCTGTGTTCATCAGGGCTACTGGCCTGTAATGTTCTTTTTTTGTAGTGTCTTGTCTGGCTTGGTGTGAAGTTAATGCTGGTCTCATAAAATGAGTTTGGAAATGTTCTCTCCTGTTCAGTCTCTTG
>NW_007733769.1:67355-73281 GCF_000696425.1 Galeopterus variegatus | reverse complement strand
TTTTCCTTATTGATGTCTAGCTTGATATACCATTGTGGTCAGAAAAGATACTTGAGATGATAGCAGTTATCTTTAATTTTTTAAGACTCATTTTGTGAACCAACATATGATCTGCCCTGAAGAATGTTCTCTGTGCACTTGAGAAGAATGTATATTCTGTTGCTGTTGGATGGAATGTTCTGTATGTATCTGGTAGGATCATTTGATCTGTAGTGTTGTTCAAATCTGTTTTTTTTCTTACTGATTTTATGTTTGGATGCACTATATGTCCATTGTTGAAACTGTGGTGTGGAAATTTCCTACTACGATCATACTGCTGTTTATTTATCCTCTTGAGTTTTATTAATATTTGCTTTATAAAGTGCTCCGATTTTGTATGGATGCACATTTATAATTGTTATATCCTCTTGATAAATTTATCTCTTTATCATCATATAGTGACCTTCTTTGTCTATTGTGACAGATTTTGACTGAAAGCAGATTTTTTCTGATTTGATTAAGTATAACAACCCCTGCTCCTTTTAGTTACCATTTGCATGAGATGTCTTTTTCTATCCCTTTACTTTCAGTCTATTTGTGTCTTTAAGACCAAAGTGAGTCTCTTATAAGCAGCATATTGTTGAATTGCAGTTTTTTAAAATCCATTATCCCAATCTCTGTCTTTCAATTAGAGAATTTAATCTATTTACATTTAAAGTAAATTTTGATATTTAAGAACTTACTGTTACTGTTTTGTCCAATGTTTTCTGAATGCTTTGTCATTCCTTTGTTCTTTTCTTCCAATTTTGCTGTCTTTCTTTGTATTTCATTGAATTTTTGTAGTGATATGCTGTGATTTCTTTATCTTTATGTTTCATATATTGACTAATGGTTTTTGTTTTTTTTTTTTAGTTTTTATGGGGGTTTTTTTGATGTTACCATAGGACTTACATAAACATTTTGCAGGTATAACATTCTATTTTAAGCTGATAACAACTTAACTTCAACCTCACACAACTACTCTACACTTTTACTCCCCCCACATAGACCCACATTTTATGCTATTGATGTCACACTTTATAAGTTTTACATATCATGTATTTATTAAAAAATTATTGGCACTATAATAATTTTCAGTATATGTTTCCTTTTAACTTTTATACTAGAGTTAAAAGTGATTTACACAACACCATTATGGTATTAGAGTATACTAAATTTGACTATTTACCTTTACAGTGAGTTTTATACTTTCACATGTTTCATGTTGTTAGTTACCATCCTATTTTTGGAATTTGAAGAACTCCCTTTAGCATTTCTTGTTTGGCAAGTCTCGCTTTTGTCTGTCTAGGAATGTCTTTATCTCTCCTTCATTTCTGAAGGACAACTTTGCTGGGTATAGCATTCTTGGTTGGCAGGTTTTTTTGTTTGTTTGTTTTTCTTTTTTGTCTTTTAGCACTTTGAATATATCATCTCATTCCCTTTTGGTTTGCAAGGTTTCTTTAGAAAAGTCGACTGATAGCCTTATAGGAAATCACTTTTATATGCCAAGTCTCTTATATTGCTAACTTCAAGACTCTCTCTTTGTTTTTTACTTTTGATAGATTTCTTATAATGTTTCTCAAATACTCTTCTTTGGATTGGTCTTTTGTGGGGTCCTTTGACCTACATGTTTTTGGATGTTTATACCACCCATGATTTGGGAGGTTTTCAGGTGGTATTTTTTTTTTTATTGAATGAAAGTTCATTATACATATTTCTGGGGTTCAACATTGAGACATGTTGATCAAATCAATATTACTAGTATATATATTAGTACAAATCATAATTATTCTTTATGCTCCTTGTCCAGTCTCTCCCCATCTCCCCTCCCTCCCTCCTCTCCCCTCTAATTACCCTAGATTTCTTCTCTCCTTCTGAAAGAATAATGGTTACTCTGTTGATTTGTTGCCTAGATGATCTGTCCCGTGCTGAGAGGTGTGATCAGGTCCCCCAATATTATCATAGAGCATATGCTTCTTCTGTCACTCTGAAATGGGCTTTGTGGAGAGAGACATCCTCTTATTTATCTCTGCTGGTGACTCTCCTTGAGTCAATGCAGTCCAGTGGTTGGCGGACCATCTGCATGGTGGTTGTGACATCTAGCCACTTTCCCAGCAGCCATGGTTGTTGTGGTGACTGTGGTGGGCAACCTACATGGAGGTGAAGTTTTTGGCATGCTCCTTGGTGCTGGTGGTGTGCCTGGTTGTGGGGTGTGTCTGGACCCCAGGTCCATGCATTGGGTCCCTGGGAGGGTCCTGAGGCTCTGGTGCTGTGTGTCTGGTTGTGGTGGGGAGTGTGTCGGGTCCCAACTCCTGGCCTTGGGTCCCTGGGTGGGTCCTGAGGCCCTGGCACAGTATGCCCGGTTGTGGGAGTAGGGTCTGATTCCCTTCTCCATTCCTTGGGTCTCCAGTTGTGGGAGGGGAATCTGGTTCCCAGCTCCATACCCCGGACCTCTGGGCTGTTCTGCAAGGTACTGGCAGTGTGCCTCGTTGTGGGTGGGTGGCGGGTCCAGTCCCTGGCTCCATACCTCGGATTACTGGGCAGGCCTCAAGGCACTGGCATGATGTGCCTGGTTGTGGGGGGGACAGCTGGTCCCCAGCTCCATGCCTCGGGTCACTGGGCTGGCCTCAAGGCACTGGTATGATGTGCCTGGTTGTGGGGGGACAGCTGGTCCCCAGCTACATGCCTCAGGTCACCAGGCAGGCCCTGAGGCACTGGCATGGTGTGACTAGTTTTGGAAGGGGGGCCCAGTCCTGGAGACAGTATTTTTAAAATAAGTTTTTTGTTCCCTTCTCTCTCTCTCCTCTTTCTGGAACTCTTATAATTCATATATTCATATGCTTGATGGTGTTTCACAAGTCTCTTACATTTTCATCACTCTTTTTAATTTTTTTTTCTTTTAATTCCTCTGATTGGCTAATTTCAAATGGACATTCTTCAAGTTCACTAATTTGTGCTTTTGCATAATCAAGTCTTCAGTTAGAGCTTTCTGTTGAATTTTTATTTCTTTGTATTCTTCAGCTCCATGACTTCTGTTTAGTTTTCTTTAAAAAAAATGAATTTATTTATTTATTACAAATATTCATGAGATACAAAGCTGATTGTCCCCACTTCTGCCCATGATGTGAGGGCCAGATTCATACTGGGGACATACCCATTACTAAAAATTACTTTTGTACCTTTTGTCCCCTCGCAATTATACCCCAACCTCCCTCCCTTTCCCCTTCTCCCCTCTACTCCAAATTGTAACACTAGGAATGTTCCCTCCCTCTGCTGGATCACAGCACTACTGTGGTCTTTCTTTCCTGCCTTCCTTTCTCTCTTAGCTCCCACATATGAATGAGCACATATAGTATTTATCCCTCTGTGCTTTGCTTGTTTCACTCAACATAAGATTATACAGGTTCATCCATGTTGCTGCAAATGGGAATATTTCATTCTTTTTTATGGCAGAGTCTTATTCCATAGTGTATATATACCACAGTTTCCTTATCCAATCATCTACTGATGGACATTTAGTTTGTGTCCATATCTTGGCTATTGTAAACAGAGCTGCAATAAACATGGGTGTGCAGGTATCTCTTTGTGACATGATGATTTCCATTCCTCTGGATATATACCCAGAAGAAGGATTGCTGGATCATATGGAAAATCTATCTATAGTTGTTTGACAACTGCCAAATTGTTTTCTAAAGTGGTTGTACTAAATTACAGTCCTACCAATAGTGCAGTAGTGCTCCCTTCTCTCCACACCCTCACCAGCATTTTTTATTCACCATCTTTTTGATTATAGCCAGTCTTAACTGGGGTGAGGTGGTATCTCAATTTACTTTGAATTTGCATTTCCCTAACGACTAGTGATGTTGAGCATTTTTTCATGTACCTGTTGGCCATTTTTATATCTTCCTTTGAAAAATGTCTATTCAGCTCCTTTGTTCATTTTTTAATTGTGTCATTTATTTTTTTACACTATGATTGCTTGAGTTTGCTGTGTATTATGGATATTAATCCCTTGTCAGATGCATAATTAGCAAAAATTTTCTCCCACTCTGTAGGTTGTCTTTTCACTCTGTTGATTGTTTTTTTTGCTGTGCAGAAACTATTTAGTTTGATATAGTCCCATTTGTTTATTTTTTCTTTTGCTGCTTGTGCTTTCAGACTCATGCTCATAAAGCCTGTGCCCTGACCTAACTGCTGAAGTGTTTCACCTATATTTTCCTTAGTAATTTTACAGTTTTGGGTCTTTAATTCATTTTGAGTTGATTTCAGTGTATGGTGAGACATGCATATGTAGTTTCATTCTTCTGCATATGGATATCCAGTTTTCCCAGCACCGCTTGTTGAAGATGCAATCTTTCTCCCAGTGTAGAGTTTTGTTGCCTTTGTCTAATATCAGATGGCTGTAAGCCTGAGGAGTGATTTCTTGGTTCTCTATTCTACTCCATTGGACTGAATCTTTATGTTTATACCAGTACTGTGCTGTTTTGGTTACAACAGCTTTGTAGTATAATTTGAAGTCAGGCAGAGTTATGCCTCCGGCTTTGTTGTTGTTGTTGTTGTTGTTGTTGTTGTTGTTGTTGTTGTTGTTGTTGTTGTTGTTGTTGTTGTTGTTGTTGTTGTTGTTGTTGTTGTTGTTGTTGTTGTTGTTGTTGTTGTTGTTGTTGTTGTTGTTGTTGTTGTTGTTGTTGTTGTTGTTGTTGTTGTTGTTGTTGTTGTTGTTGTTGTTGTTGTTGTTGTTGTTGTTGTTGTTGTTGTTGTTGTTGTTGTTGTTGTTGTTGTTGTTGTTGTTGTTGTTGTTGTTGTTGTTGTTGTTGTTGTTGTTGTTGTTGTTGTTGTTGTTGTTGTTGTTGTTGTTGTTGTTGTTGTTGTTGTTGTTGTTGTTGTTGTTGTTGTTGTTGTTGTTGTTGTTGTTGTTGTTGTTGTTGTTGTTCAGAATTTCTTTGGCTATTTGGGGTCTTTTGTTGTTCCATATGAATGTTAAGGTTGTTTTTTTCCATTTCTGTGAAAAATGTCATTGGTACTTTGATGGGGATTGGATTGAATCTGTATATCGCTTTGGGTAGTATAGACAATTTCACAATGTTAATTCTTCAAATCCAAGAGCATGGAATATCTTTCCATCTTTTTGTGTCTTTTTAATTTCTTTCAGAAGTGGTTTGTAATTCTCATTGTAGAGGTCTTTCACCTCCTTGGTTAAATTGATCCCTAGGTATCATATTTTTTTTATGACAATTGTAAATGGGCTTAGTTTCTTTATTGCTCTTTCTGTTAATTCATTATTTGAGTATGTAAATGCTACAGATTTGGGGGCATTTATTTTGTAACCTGCAACATTACTGAAGTTATTAATCAGCTCTAGAATTTTTTTGATAGAGTCTTGAGGTTTTTCTGTAGATAGCATCATATCATCTGCAAATAAGGGAAGTTTGACTTCATCTTTTCAAATCCATATTCCCTTTATCTCATTCTCTTGCCTGATTGTTCTAGCTAGTACCTCTAGTACTATGTTGAATAGAAGTGGTGAGACTGGACATCCTTGTCTTGTTCCTGTCCTTAAGGGGAAGACCTTCAATTTTTCTCCATTCAGAATTATACTGGCAGTGGACTTGTCATAAATGGCTTTTATTGTGTTAAGATATTTTCCTTCTCTACCTAATTGTTGAGAGTCTTTATTATGAAGGAATGTTGAATTTTGTCAAATGCTTTTTCAGCATCTATTGAGATAGTCATATGATCTTTTTCCTTGAGTTTGTTGATGTATCACATTTATTGACTTTTGTATGTTGAACCATCCTTGCATCCCTGTGATAAATCCCACTTGATCATAGTGTATAATTTTTTAAATATGTTGCTATATTCTAATTGCTAATATTTTCTCGAGGATTTTAGCATCTAGGTTCATCAAGGA
>NW_007733769.1:59341-66965 GCF_000696425.1 Galeopterus variegatus | reverse complement strand
TCTATTCAGGTTTTCTACCTCTTCTTGTTTCAGTCTGGGTAGTTTATATGTGTCCAGAAACTTATCCATATCTTCCGGATTTTCAAATTTGTTGTCATACAGTTGTTTATAACAGTCTCTAATAGTTCTTTTTATTTCTGTGGTATCAATTAATGTCTCCCTTTTCATTGCTGATTTTTGTTATTTGGGTCTTCTCTGTTCTTTTTTTTTTTTGGTTAACCTAGCTAATGGTTTGTCTATTTTATTTATCTTCTTGAAAAACCAACTTTTTGTTTTGTTGATCTTTTCTATTGTTTTTTGGGTCTCTATTTCATTTACTTCTGCTCTGATCTTAATTATTTCTTTCCATCTAATATCTTTAGGTTTGGATTGTTGTTTTTCAAGTTCTTTGAGGCATAGTGTTATGTCATTTATTTGAAGGCTTCCCATTATTTTGATATAAGCAGTTATTGCAATAAATTTGCCTCTTAGTCCTGCTTTTGCAGTATCCCACAGGTTTTGGTATGATGTATCTTTATTTTTATTAGTTTCTAGAAATATTTTTATTTCCTATTTAATTTCTTCTTGGTCCCATAAGTCATTTAGGAGCCTAATATTTAGTTTCCATGTATTTGTATAGCTTCCAGAGTTTTGCTTATGGTTTATTTCCAATTTTAGTCCATTGTGGTCTGAAGAGATACTTGGAATGATTTCAGTTTTTAAAAATTTGCTGAGACTAGATTTGTGACCGAATATGTAGTCTATCCTGGAGAATGTTCCATGAGCTGATGAGAAGAAAGTGTATTCTTCAGTTGTTGGGTGAAATGTTCTGTATATATCTGTCAAGTCCTGTTGGTCTAAGGTGTAGATTAAATCCTTTTTCTCTTTGTTGACTTGTTGCCTGGAAGATCTGTCCCATACTGAGAGAGGGGTGTTCAGATCACCCAGTATTAATATATTAGGTCCTATTTCTTTCTTTATGTTTAAAAGTGTTTGCTTTATATACCTGGTTGCTCCAGTATTGGGTGAAAACATGTTTATGATTGTTATGTCTTCTAGCTGGATAGATCCCTTTATCATTATACAGTGGCCTTCTTTTATGTTTTTTTTTTGTTTGTTTGTTTTAAAGTCTATTTTATCCAATATAAGAATAGTTACTCCTGCTCGTTTTTGGTTTCCATTTGCATGATATATCTTCTTCCATCTCTTCACTTTTAGTCTATGTGTATCTCTACAGGTAAGGTGGGTCTCTTGAGGACAGCATACACGGGTCTAGTTTTTAATCCAATCAGTCAATCTGCATCTTTTGAATGGGGAGTTTAGTCCATTCACATTAAGGGTAGTCATTGACAAGTGTTGCTTAATTTCTGTCATTTAATTGCTTCTTGTTTAGATGGTTTAAATATCTTTTGATCATTGTTTCCCCTTTTATTTCTCTTCTTCAAAGTTAGTTGAAAATTTAAGGTGGGATGATTTAGCTTCTTTCACTTTCTTGCTGGCATTTTTGTTTTAACTGTGGGTTTTGCTCTTTCTTGTGTATTCATGATAGTGGTCACCATTATTTAGATTCCAGATGAATGACTCACTTGAGAATTTTTTGCAGGGCTGGTCATGTGGTGGTGCACTCCCACAACTTTTGTTTGTCTGGGAAATACACTATTTCTCCTTCATTTCTGAAGGAGAGCCTTGCTGGATAAAGAATTCTTGGCTGGTAGTTTTTTTCTTTTAGTGTTTTGAATATATTGTTCCACTTTCTTCTGGCCTATAGGGTTTCAGTTGAGAAGTCTGCTATTATTTTGATGGGGGTTCCCTTATAAGTGACCTGACACTTTTCTCCTGCTGCTTGTAGAATTCTCCCTCTGTTTTTGAGCTTTGCAAATTTAACTATAATATGTCTTGGAGAGGATCTTTTTGAGTTGAATCTGTTTGGGGACCTTTGAGCCTCCTGTATCTGAAGGTCTGTATCTTGCCCTACACCTGGGAAGTTTTCTGTTACTATTTCCTTGAGTAGGTTTTCAATACCTTTTCCTTTCTCCTGCCCTTCAGGAATACCCACAATTCGGATGTTAGAGCACTTGAGGTTGTCTACTATCTCTCTTAGGTTTTCCTCATTATTTTTAACATTTTTCATTTCTTTTGTCTGCCTGAGTTATTTCAAAAAGACCATCTTCAAGCTCTGAAATTCTTTCTTCTGCTTGCTCTGCCCTGCTGCTCAAGCTCTCAGTTGTGTTTTTTTATTTCATTGAGTGAGTCTTTCATTTTTAGGAGTTCTGCTACACTATTTTTTATGGTATTAATCTCTTTTTAGATTTCCCCTTCATATTCTGGATGTTTTTCTTGTTTTGTTGTGTTCTCTAATTGAGTCTTCCTTTATTTCTTCAAGTTTTCTTAAGATCATTGCTCAAAATTCTTTTTCAGACATTTCAAGGATTCCCTGTTCAATGGAGTCAGACTTTGGGCATTACTGTGTCTTTCAGTAGTGTCATTTCTTCTTGATTGTTTGTACTTCTAGTATTTTTTCACTGACACTTGGTATTTTGTTAGGGGATTTGCTTCTTTTATTACACTGAGGTTCACTGTGTAGTGGCCCTGGTTGCTACTGTGTGGGAGGTGAATTGTTTTTCCTTGACAGTAGGAGTGGTGGTGGTTATGTTAAACCACCTTGGTTCCTGTTCCAGACTCTGCGGTCATAGAATGAGCCCCTAATGCTGTGGATTTCTGCTGGGCCAAACTTGATGGGTCAGATCCATAGGCTGGTGCTCCCCCATGGGTCTGAGGCAGGGTGAGGGGCCACATCTAGCCATGCATTTCCACTGGCTGCTGTTGCTGCTGGCCACTACCAGCCAGTTCACCTGTGAGATGCCAGTTCAGGGTGCGGGGGTGGGTCCTGGAGCTCCCCCTGCCTGGGTCTGAGGTGGTGGAGTGAGGGGGCGGCATGGAGCTGGGCAGTTCTGCTGGCTGGTACTCCTGCCAGCCACTACAGGTGAGCTCACCAGCGCAATGCTGGTTCAGGGCACAAGTGCAGGGTCTGGAGCTCCCCCCCCCCAACCTGGGACCAAGGCAGTTGGGTGAGGGGACCACTTGGAGCCATGCGGTTCCACTGGCTGGTGCTGCTGCCAGCCTCTTTATTTTGGTATCAATTTCTTAAATTAAATTTCTCCTTTTCTTTATGCATTGTTTTTCTAACTCTATTTAGATATGTGTTTTTTCTAACATCTCATAGTACTTCTTTAAGGTGATTATTTTGAATTCTTTTTCAGGCAATTTGTAGATCTCCATTTCTTTGGAGTTGCTTACTGGAGCTTTGTTTCCTTTGGTGGTCTCATATTTGCCTGTTCTTTCTTATCTGTGTAGCCTTGTGTTTTGTCTGTGCATTTTAAAGATCAAACACCTCTTCCCGTATTTGCAGACTGGAGTAGGTAGATAAAAGCCTCCTCCTTTTGGTTCCTGTCTTTTTGCACTGCGCTGCTATTGCAAAATACCTGAGACTGGGTAATTTGTAAGCAACATAAATTTGTTTCTCACAATTGTGGAGGCTGGGAAGTTTGAGATCAAGTTGTTGGCAGATTCAGTTGTCTGATGAGGGCTGCTTTCTGTTTCCAAGATGGTGCCTTGATACTGCATTTTCTGGAGGGGAGGAATGCTATGTCCTTACATGGAAGAAGGTAAAAGGGGAAAAGGGACAAACCCTTTTCAAAGGACACCTAATCCCACTCACGGGGGCAGACTTCTCATGCCCCAGTCACCCCCCAAGGCCACACCTCACAATACTGTTGCATTGGGGATTAAGTTTCAACATGAATTTTGGGAGCACAAAAACATTCAAACCATAGTAGGTCCCATGGCCTCTGGGATAGTGGTTAAATAGAATTAGAGCTGGTTATATGGTTGTTGCTGGGTTCACAGTGGGGTCCACAGTTGGCAGAGTGCTGCCAGGGGCTTTAGCAGGTATGAATCCAGTTTGGTCCGTGGGTGGCTTGCACTGATCTAAGGACCTTGATTCATAGGGTTGTAGGTGAGATGGGGTTATTTACGGAAAGGTGGTAAACTATTACCATGTGTGCTAATGGGTATGGCTTCTTACAGGCCACTGAAGGTCTCACAAGCTCTCCCTGAGTGAGTGTCTACACAGGCAGTACTGGCTCCTGAGTGCATCTAAGAGGGTTTGGAAGAAAGTCACAGGGCTGCTTCATTGTCCATTACCAAGACAGAGGTCTGCAGGCTTACCTTTGTGGGAACAGACAGGTGTATCTCCCTCTGGGTTTCTTCACAATCATGACTGCTTTCAGACAGCAGCTGAGAGGGCCTAGAGTCAACCATTGGGGTCTTTTCAGGATCTACAATGGGACTGAAGTCAATGAGCCGGTCCCAGGTCCTCAGAACAGCATAGCTTTCCCTAGGTCTCTCTGTAGTCAGAAATATTATTCTCAGATCACTGCTGAGAGGAGCAATTGTTGAGTCCCAGGTTCACTTCAGGGTTCACAGCCAGGACCAAGGTCAGCAGTCATTTCACTTAAGGCACGATTGGGTGTGACTACTCTTGGTTTTTTGGAGGATGGTTTGGTAGCAGGAATAACAAAGGCTAAATGGGTCTATGGCCAAGTCCACAGTGGGTCAGGGGAATTTTTGAGTCTGGATCTGGTACCACAGTTGGCAAGTCTGCCACCTGGATGCAGTTCTACCCTCTCAAAAGGAACCCTCTTCATTCTTGGGCTCCCCTTAAGTTTCAAAGTTTCCTACCTGAATCCCAGTGTGCCCATAAAAGTATTTTTGTTTGTGGATGACTGCAATGTTTTTGTTGTTGTGTGGTGATATAAAAGGGGGACCTCCCATTCTACCATCTTGTTGACATCACTATGACATGGAATAATTTTTCCATGCTTATTGGCCAATTGTATGAGGTACTTCAAAGAATTAGTGGAAAAATAGAATTGAAAGATAATATAAATCTTTACATGAACTTTTTCAAGTACCTTCAAATATTTTTTATTGTGAAATGCCTTTGTCTATTTTTAATTATTTTATCATTATTATTATTATTGAGTTGTAGTAATTGATTATACATTCTGGATGAGTCCTTTGTGAAGCATGATTTGTGAATATTTTCTAAAAGTCTGTGGCTTATGTATTATTTTTCTATATCTAAGTGTCTATCTGTCTGTCTATCTATCATGGTAAAACAGACGAGATTTACCCTCTTAAATTGTTAAGTGTACAGTACAGTATTGTTAACTATAAGCCCAATGTTTTACAGCCCTCTGCCTTTCTTGATGTGGGAGATCCAGTGAGTTACATATTTAAGGTATGAAAAAGAAAAGAATAATGTACTTCACAGAGTCATGCCCTGATAGTTAAGGGTAGCTATTTTTTATAATCACATGTCCGTACAAGCACTCTTACACAAATATAAGTTGAATCTCCAAGGAGCTTTCCCTTCCACTTTCTTTTCTGTCTCTTTGACATTGTTCTCCTTCATTCTTACTTCCTTATGTTCTGGCCAACCTTTCTCTGACCAGCAGGGTCTGGAGTGGATTCCCTGTGGAGTCCATCAACTCCTCTCTGTAATTAGCTTAGTGGAGCCACTGTGAAGTGATGCAAGAAGGCTTTGGCTTCCCTAGAGTCATACTTCGTAGTCTAGCACACCCCTTATCTGTTGCTGCAGGGAGCCAGATACCAGGAAACCATTATGTTAATACAGCAACAACAGTTCTTATTTTTTTCAATCCCACAAAAAACACATGTGACCTGATGTGATCTTAAGACATAAACAAGTACCCAGTATACTTTAGGCTTTGAGCTACTGAATTTTCTTACTTATCTGCCATTTTGGTGAAAACCATATCCCTAATCCATTCAGCAAGAGCAGGCGAAGCTATCTTGTCCATTGTCTGAACTGGAAGTTCACTGGGCGCAATAGTATGCTGATGTTATCTAGGGACCTCTCATAAACATTTTGCAAATTGTATGTTCACCTTCCTCTTATTTGAACAAATTATATTTTCCTCCCACAATTGTTATTTTACCTGTTTGCCAGACATTATATTAGTTTTGCTTTTCTGAAGTATATTTTACCTTGTTGCTCATCTTCCTTTGAAAACTGTTTTTGTTCTATGGACAATTTGCAAAGATTCAGAAGAATTAGTTTTATATTCTTTCTTGCAACCTACATTTGATAAACTCCCAAATGTCCTGTTTACATATACATATTGTAGACTAATACAGTCATTTTGACTTCCCAAAGCCCCTTCTGACTCTAACTCTACCACTTTATTCTAATTTAGTATCTGTGCTCTTTTATATGGATTTGTTTCCTTCAGCCAAGTGTGAGTGTACCAGATAATTAAAGTAAAAAAATCTTTTTTCTTTCCCCCCAAGTGACAGTTTGTTAATTTTAAGATTAACCTTCAAGAAGTCTAGAAAGCCTTTTAAAATTAGTAAAATCTTTTCTTTTTCCCCTTTGTTAACTTCATTTCATTATAATGTACAGATTATTCAAAATGTAAATATACAGCATATTTTTGAAAAATTAATATTGTTTTTAAAAAATGATTACCACATCTCATAGATTTATGTGTATATAAGAATGTTAGGGGTTGTTTGATATTTGGTAAATAAAATAAGTTTATTTGTGATTTTCTTTTTTCTCTTGTACCTTCACTGACAATGTATGCCTTCTTTCCTATAACTTTGTACAACTCCATTTAATTTTTTTTTAATGAAAATATTTCCTTCATAAATTTCAATGACTTGGCAATTTCCTCATTGAAAGATTTTGCACATTTGCAGATTGGATCTTGTATTCACATCCTGATATCAGCTTAGACTCTGTGAGTCCCTACTGTGATTGGACAAGGGCAGGATAGAGCTGCTGGAGAGAGCCAAGCTCTCAGAGGATGGGCGGGTGCCAGTTAGGGGCTCTAATATTCTGAACAAGTTTCTCCAGAGGAACCCTCCTTGCCAGCCTCACTGGAACTTTGCTTCAGTCCCCAAGTAGCAGGAATTGGTCAAAGGTAGGGTTTGATTCTGTAAGTAGAACAAACACCTTGATTTCCTTGCTGATGCTTTGGAGACTTTGGTCCTGGCTTGGTCACTTAGAGACTGCACACCTACTACAGATCCTGGAATCCATAGTCAAGTCCAGAAAAGGATTGTCCATTGTGACCCATGTATCCATTGATTCCACTTGGCCACAATTGCATATATTTACCCCTTTTTGTTATATCAAAAGAAGGAAGTTTTTTATTGATGATTCTAAAGGGAGGCTTCTTGTATGTACATATAATCAGTTTGTGGATGCGTCAGCATATTGCAGCAGACCGGGAGCCTCTTAGCCCCCTCTCATGTATAGTTTTCCTCCTGTCTTTCTATCAAGCAGCATCTGGGAACTTGGGTGTGCAGAATAATCCCAGTTGCCTATTATGCTAAGTCTTGATCAAATTATATTTCTCATCACTGTTGCATCAGCACCACTACATAATATGTGTGTGTGTGTGTGTGTGTGTGAGTGTTTCCACTTCCTTTTATCAGTTATAAAAATGGCCTGTATTCATCTTAAAAGTTTATAAAATATAAAGAAAGAAAAAACCCTCTCATAACCTTCCTCTCTGTAGCAGCCTTGGTTGACATGGTAAAGTGAGTGTTTACT
>NW_007733769.1:25234-58402 GCF_000696425.1 Galeopterus variegatus | reverse complement strand
TATGTCTTAGGGAGGATCTTTTTCAACTGATTCTGTTTGGGGAACTTTGAGCTTCCTGGATCTGAAGGTCTGTATCTTGCCCTACACCTGGGAAGTTTTCTGTTACTATTTCCTTGAGTAGGTTTTCAATACCTTTTCCTTTCTCCTGCCCTTCAGGAATACCCACAATTCGGATGTTCGAGCACTTGAGGTTGTCTGCTATCTCTCTTAGGTTTTCCTCATTATTTTTAACTTTTTTCCTTTCTTTTGTCTGCCTGAATTATTTCAAAAAGACCATCTTCAAGCTCTGAAATTCTTTCTTCTGCTTGCTCTGCCCTGCTGCTCAAGCTCTCAGTTGTGTTTTTTTATTTCATTGAGTGAGTCTTTCATTTTTAGGAGTTCTGCTACACTATTTTTTATGGTATTAATCTCTTTTTAGATTTCCCCTTCATATTCTGGATGTTTTTCTTGTTTTGTTGTGTTCTCTAATTGAGTCTTCCTTTATTTCTTCAAGTTTTCTTAAGATCATTGCTCAAAATTCTTTTTCAGACATTTCAAGGATTCCCTGTTCAATGGAGTCAGACTTTGGGCATTACTGTGTCTTTCAGTAGTGTCATTTCTTCTTGATTGTTTGTACTTCTAGTATTTTTTCACTGACACTTGGTATTTTGTTAGGGGATTTGCTTCTTTTATTACACTGAGGTTCACTGTGTAGTGGCCCTGGTTGCTACTGTGTGGGAGGTGAATTGTTTTTCCTTGACAGTAGGAGTGGTGGTGGTTATGTTAAACCACCTTGGTTCCTGTTCCAGACTCTGCGGTCATAGAATGAGCCCCTAATGCTGTGGATTTCTGCTGGGCCAAACTTGATGGGTCAGATCCATAGGCTGGTGCTCCCCCATGGGTCTGAGGCAGGGTGAGGGGCCACATCTAGCCATGCATTTCCACTGGCTGCTGTTGCTGCTGGCCACTACCAGCCAGTTCACCTGTGAGATGCCAGTTCAGGGTGCGGGGGTGGGTCCTGGAGCTCCCCCTGCCTGGGTCTGAGGTGGTGGAGTGAGGGGGCGGCATGGAGCTGGGCAGTTCTGCTGGCTGGTACTCCTGCCAGCCACTACAGGTGAGCTCACCAGCGCAATGCTGGTTCAGGGCACAAGTGCAGGGTCTGGAGCTCCCCCCCCCCAACCTGGGACCAAGGCAGTTGGGTGAGGGGACCACTTGGAGCCATGCGGTTCCACTGGCTGGTGCTGCTGCCAGCCTCTTTATTTTGGTATCAATTTCTTAAATTAAATTTCTCCTTTTCTTTATGCATTGTTTTTCTAACTCTATTTAGATATGTGTTTTTTCTAACATCTCATAGTACTTCTTTAAGGTGATTATTTTGAATTCTTTTTCAGGCAATTTGTAGATCTCCATTTCTTTGGAGTTGCTTACTGGAGCTTTGTTTCCTTTGGTGGTCTCATATTTGCCTGTTCTTTCTTATCTGTGTAGCCTTGTGTTTTGTCTGTGCATTTTAAAGATCAAACACCTCTTCCCGTATTTGCAGACTGGAGTAGGTAGATAAAAGCCTCCTCCTTTTGGTTCCTGTCTTTTTGCACTGCGCTGCTATTGCAAAATACCTGAGACTGGGTAATTTGTAAGCAACATAAATTTGTTTCTCACAATTGTGGAGGCTGGGAAGTTTGAGATCAAGTTGTTGGCAGATTCAGTTGTCTGATGAGGGCTGCTTTCTGTTTCCAAGATGGTGCCTTGATACTGCATTTTCTGGAGGGGAGGAATGCTATGTCCTTACATGGAAGAAGGTAAAAGGGGAAAAGGGACAAACCCTTTTCAAAGGACACCTAATCCCACTCACGGGGGCAGACTTCTCATGCCCCAGTCACCCCCCAAGGCCACACCTCACAATACTGTTGCATTGGGGATTAAGTTTCAACATGAATTTTGGGAGCACAAAAACATTCAAACCATAGTAGGTCCCATGGCCTCTGGGATAGTGGTTAAATAGAATTAGAGCTGGTTATATGGTTGTTGCTGGGTTCACAGTGGGGTCCACAGTTGGCAGAGTGCTGCCAGGGGCTTTAGCAGGTATGAATCCAGTTTGGTCCGTGGGTGGCTTGCACTGATCTAAGGACCTTGATTCATAGGGTTGTAGGTGAGATGGGGTTATTTACGGAAAGGTGGTAAACTATTACCATGTGTGCTAATGGGTATGGCTTCTTACAGGCCACTGAAGGTCTCACAAGCTCTCCCTGAGTGAGTGTCTACACAGGCAGTACTGGCTCCTGAGTGCATCTAAGAGGGTTTGGAAGAAAGTCACAGGGCTGCTTCATTGTCCATTACCAAGACAGAGGTCTGCAGGCTTACCTTTGTGGGAACAGACAGGTGTATCTCCCTCTGGGTTTCTTCACAATCATGACTGCTTTCAGACAGCAGCTGAGAGGGCCTAGAGTCAACCGTTGGGGTCTTTTCAGGATCTACTATGGGACTGAAGTCAATGAGCCGGTCCCAGGTCCTCAGAACAGCATAGCTTTCCCTAGGTCTCTCTGTAGTCAGGAATATTATTCTCAGATCACTGCTGAGAGGAGCAATTGTTGAGTCCCAGGTTCACTTCAGGGTTCACAGCCAGGACCAAGGTCAGCAGTCATTTCACTTAAGGCACGATTGGGTGTGACTACTCTTGGTTTTTTGGAGGATGGTTTGGTAGCAGGAATAACAAAGGCTAAATGGGTCTATGGCCAAGTCCACAGTGGGTCAGGGGAATTTTTGAGTCTGGATCTGGTACCACAGTTGGCAAGTCTGCCACCTGGATGCAGTTCTACCCTCTCAAAAGGAACCCTCTTCATTCTTGGGCTCCCCTTAAGTTTCAAAGTTTCCTACCTGAATCCCAGTGTGCCCATAAAAGTATTTTTGTTTGTGGATGACTGCAATGTTTTTGTTGTTGTGTGGTGATATAAAAGGGGGACCTCCCATTCTACCATCTTGTTGACATCACTATGACATGGAATAATTTTTCCATGCTTATTGGCCAATTGTATGAGGTACTATGTGTACACACACACACACATAACAAAGGTACTTCAAAGAATTAGTGGAAAAATAGAATTGAAAGATAATATAAATCTTTACATGAACTTTTTCAAGTACCTTCAAATATTTTTTATTGTGAAATGCCTTTGTCTATTTTTAATTATTTTATCATTATTATTATTATTGAGTTGTAGTAATTGATTATACATTCTGGATGAGTCCTTTGTGAAGCATGATTTGTGAATATTTTCTAAAAGTCTGTGGCTTATGTATTATTTTTCTATATCTAAGTGTCTATCTGTCTGTCTATCTATCATGGTAAAACAGACGAGATTTACCCTCTTAAATTGTTAAGTGTACAGTACAGTATTGTTAACTATAAGCCCAATGTTTTACAGCCCTCTGCCTTTCTTGATGTGGGAGATCCAGTGAGTTACATATTTAAGGTATGAAAAAGAAAAGAATAATGTACTTCACAGAGTCATGCCCTGATAGTTAAGGGTAGCTATTTTTTATAATCACATGTCCGTACAAGCACTCTTACACAAATATAAGTTGAATCTCCAAGGAGCTTTCCCTTCCACTTTCTTTTCTGTCTCTTTGACATTGTTCTCCTTCATTCTTACTTCCTTATGTTCTGGCCAACCTTTCTCTGACCAGCAGGGTCTGGAGTGGATTCCCTGTGGAGTCCATCAACTCCTCTCTGTAATTAGCTTAGTGGAGCCACTGTGAAGTGATGCAAGAAGGCTTTGGCTTCCCTAGAGTCATACTTCGTAGTCTAGCACACCCCTTATCTGTTGCTGCAGGGAGCCAGATACCAGGAAACCATTATGTTAATACAGCAACAACAGTTCTTATTTTTTTCAATCCCACAAAAAACACATGTGACCTGATGTGATCTTAAGACATAAACAAGTACCCAGTATACTTTAGGCTTTGAGCTACTGAATTTTCTTACTTATCTGCCATTTTGGTGAAAACCATATCCCTAATCCATTCAGCAAGAGCAGGCGAAGCTATCTTGTCCATTGTCTGAACTGGAAGTTCACTGGGCGCAATAGTATGCTGATGTTATCTAGGGACCTCTCATAAACATTTTGCAAATTGTATGTTCACCTTCCTCTTATTTGAACAAATTATATTTTCCTCCCACAATTGTTATTTTACCTGTTTGCCAGACATTATATTAGTTTTGCTTTTCTGAAGTATATTTTACCTTGTTGCTCATCTTCCTTTGAAAACTGTTTTTGTTCTATGGACAATTTGCAAAGATTCAGAAGAATTAGTTTTATATTCTTTCTTGCAACCTACATTTGATAAACTCCCAAATGTCCTGTTTACATATACATATTGTAGACTAATACAGTCATTTTGACTTCCCAAAGCCCCTTCTGACTCTAACTCTACCACTTTATTCTAATTTAGTATCTGTGCTCTTTTATATGGATTTGTTTCCTTCAGCCAAGTGTGAGTGTACCAGATAATTAAAGTAAAAAAATCTTTTTTCTTTCCCCCCAAGTGACAGTTTGTTAATTTTAAGATTAACCTTCAAGAAGTCTAGAAAGCCTTTTAAAATTAGTAAAATCTTTTCTTTTTCCCCTTTGTTAACTTCATTTCATTATAATGTACAGATTATTCAAAATGTAAATATACAGCATATTTTTGAAAAATTAATATTGTTTTTAAAAAATGATTACCACATCTCATAGATTTATGTGTATATAAGAATGTTAGGGGTTGTTTGATATTTGGTAAATAAAATAAGTTTATTTGTGATTTTCTTTTTTCTCTTGTACCTTCACTGACAATGTATGCCTTCTTTCCTATAACTTTGTACAACTCCATTTAATTTTTTTTTAATGAAAATATTTCCTTCATAAATTTCAATGACTTGGCAATTTCCTCATTGAAAGATTTTGCACATTTGCAGATTGGATCTTGTATTCACATCCTGATATCAGCTTAGACTCTGTGAGTCCCTACTGTGATTGGACAAGGGCAGGATAGAGCTGCTGGAGAGAGCCAAGCTCTCAGAGGATGGGCGGGTGCCAGTTAGGGGCTCTAATATTCTGAACAAGTTTCTCCAGAGGAACCCTCCTTGCCAGCCTCACTGGAACTTTGCTTCAGTCCCCAAGTAGCAGGAATTGGTCAAAGGTAGGGTTTGATTCTGTAAGTAGAACAAACACCTTGATTTCCTTGCTGATGCTTTGGAGACTTTGGTCCTGGCTTGGTCACTTAGAGACTGCACACCTACTACAGATCCTGGAATCCATAGTCAAGTCCAGAAAAGGATTGTCCATTGTGACCCATGTATCCATTGATTCCACTTGGCCACAATTGCATATATTTACCCCTTTTTGTTATATCAAAAGAAGGAAGTTTTTTATTGATGATTCTAAAGGGAGGCTTCTTGTATGTACATATAATCAGTTTGTGGATGCGTCAGCATATTGCAGCAGACCGGGAGCCTCCTAGCCCCCTCTCATGTATAGTTTTCCTCCTGTCTTTCTATCAAGCAGCATCTGGGAACTTGGGTGTGCAGAATAATCCCAGTTGCCTATTATGCTAAGTCTTGATCAAATTATATTTCTTGTCACTGTTGCATCAGCACCACTACATGATGTGTGTGTGTGTGTGTGTTTCCACTTCCTTTTATCAGTTATAAAAATGGCCTGTATTCATCTTAAAAGTTTATAAAATATAAAGAAAGAAAAAACCCTCTCATAACCTTCCTCTCTGTAGCAGCCTTGGTTGACATGGTAAAGTGAGTGTTTACTTCACGTTATCCGTGCATATTATATTTCATATACTTGAAATGAGACTATATACAAACTCTCATTTTATTTTTGAAAATATTTACACTTTTTTATGCTATTGACAGGTTTCATATATTTAAAAAATTGACTCCAAGAGGACAATCATGTTTCTAAGGGTATATTGAGTTACAAAGCTATAGGAGATCTATTTTTTTGTATTGAATTTTTTAGAAATACAAATGAAAATTACTGTGCTTTGGCTAACTCACTAGTAATTAGTCATATCAACTTCCTTTACATTGAGCAACTACATATTCACCTATAAATAAATTTGCAATGCCAGCTCATTAACTCATCAGTGAATGGTAGCTGAATTTCTACTGAGTTTTTGTTCTAGATATAGAACAGTGTTTCTTCACCTTTCTTGGGTCACCAGTCCTCTGAGAATTTAATAAAAGCTAAGAACTTCCTTCACAGAAAGATACATATTCACACAAAAAACTAATTATAATGATAATTAATATGCCAGGCATTCTGCCAACTGCTTTCCATGTGTTATTTAGTCCTCATAGCAGCACTATAAGGAATGCTCTGTTATTATCCTCATTTTTGAGATAAAGATATTGAAGCTTAAAGAAGGCGAGTAATTTGTATAAGCCCAGAGAGCTAACTGCAGAGCTGGGGCTCAAATTCTGATTTTTATGACTCTAAAGCCTATCCCTTTAATCATTGTGCATGTAACTTTAGGGAGCCTATGAATTCCTAAAGCCCACTTATGGATACTCAGGTTAAGGACCCCTTACCTATTGCAATCCAGAGATTTGCATTGGCAGTAAAGAGTATATGTGGTTAATGAATCTTGCCTATTTGGGTAACTTATTTAATTAAAACACAATATTTGTTGAGCATCTAGTATTTTGAATACTTGTTAGGTTTTGTGATATGGTCCTTATTTCTAAGGAGTTTGCTGCTACCTACACGGTAAGACAAGAATTATATACATAAAGCAATGAGAAAAAATACAAATATGAAGTTGAGTATACAGTAATTAGACATTTCCATAAACTGTATGTGAAAATTAATATATCCACTTTGTCATACCTGATGCGATTATCATTCTTGGATTCTCTGATTTGCAAAAGGGGAAATCAAATCTAAAAGTCCACCATTTCTCTTGGGAACCTGGAATATTCATTATGTCATAAAAATGAGGTCTATAAAGTAACTCTGAGAACTAAATATGTGTCACATCCAGATTCCTGAGTGGTTTTATAAGCTTCATCTATTAGCCCCAGGGAGCATGTCCACTAAGGAGATTCAAGAATATGAGGCCAGCTCCCGGGTATTCAAATATGTATCACAGGGTACTTCTGTTGAGTTGGACATATACAGGACAGAAGAACATCTTGAGAGTTATTGCATTTTGACTCAGTAGGGTTTCATCTTACTGAGAGGACTTCAAATGAAAGGTACTTGTCACATAGGCTTGAGTTATGCAGGATCGATAGTGATAAAAAAGAAAATCATCAAGCATGGGAAGCATATTTAAGCTGATCACCTATCAATCAAAACTCAGAAAGAGTGGCTGTGGCTATAATTTAAAGAACTGTTTTCAACAGGAGCATAGTATGGGAAAATTGTACATCTGATCTGAACAGCTTTTGTATACGAGGTTATCTTAGATAATGGCTGTTGTAGATATAAAGGATGGATTATATTAAGCTTTTTATTAAAATAGCCTTCAAGTATTTGTACAGTTTTAGAATTCACTCTTTTAAAACTTTTATCACTTGTGCTACACGTGATAGAATTAATTTATAAATGCCATTTGACTTCTCAAAGCAAATAGAAACTTTAGGACTGTTAATCATGCTATGTAGTTTATCTCCTTCCATTTATGTCACTTTTATTTGAAATGTCTACAATAGAATAGTTTGTCTACAGATGCATAATAGCATTTATGCTAAATTTTAATTCATTTAATAAAGTGCTTTTAATTTCATTTCACATAATGTTCTCATAATCCCTGAAACCGAAGTTGTTAGCATTATTAAAAAGTGGGGCAAGGATTTTATGAAAACCTGTTATGTCTAAGAGGCCCCCAGGTGGAAAATACTTTAAAGAACAGAAATTTCTATCATTGTTTAAAACTGTCATTTGAATTTATCCAGCTACTAGTTGTTGGAAGTAATTTTTCAGACATATATGCAACTATCTTGATGGATTTTATTTAATTTCAAAAGATGCCAAATTTACAGTTTCTTAAATTTAGTCCTGGAGAAAAATATAACTGAAAGGAAAACATTTATTTTCATATTTGCTTTGAACAGACCCTTGAGTTGTTTTTGAGGTAAGTAGTAAATTGATATTAAATGTCCATCACACTTTGGCTTCTCAGAGAGAATTGAAGGCATAGTAACTGTCCTATTTTTGGATTTGCTTTGTGTGTGTGTGTGTGTGTGTGTGTATGTAGGAAACTTAAGACCTTTTGATTGCGTAATAAACAGGGCTCAAGGACAATAAAACTTGACATTCTTAGCTGTTGCTAGTATTTGTCCCTATAGCCCTATGCAGTTATTTAACGACATAGCCAGAGTCATAAACTGAGCATGTACCCAGGGCGCTACTGTAAATTCCAAATTGTGTGTGTGTGTGTGTGTGTGTGAGTGTTTCCACTTCCTTTTATCAGTTATAAAAATGGCCTGTATTCATCTTAAAAGTTTATAAAATATAAAGAAAGAAAAAACCCTCTCATAACCTTCCTCTCTGTAGCAGCCTTGGTTGACATGGTAAAGTGAGTGTTTACTTCACGTTATCCGTGCATATTATATTTCATATACTTGAAATGAGACTATATACAAACTCTCATTTTATTTTTGAAAATATTTACACTTTTTTATGCTATTGACATGTTTCATATATTTAAAAAATTGACTCCAAGAGGACAATCATGTTTCTAAGGGTATATTGAGTTACAAAGCTATAGGAGATCTATTTTTTTGTATTGAATTTTTTAGAAATACAAATGAAAATTACTGTGCTTTGGCTAACTCACTAGTAATTAGTCATATCGACTTCCTTTACATTGAGCAACTACATATTCACCTATAAATAAATTTGCAATGCCAGCTCATTAACTCATCAGTGAATGGTAGCTGAATTTCTACTGAGTTTTTGTTCTAGATATAGAACAGTGTTTCTTCACCTTTCTTGGGTCACCAGTCCTCTGAGAATTTAATAAAAGCTAAGAACTTCCTTCACAGAAAGATACATATTCACACAAAAAACTAATTATAATGATAATTAATATGCCAGGCATTCTGCCAACTGCTTTCCATGTGTTATTTAGTCCTCATAGCAGCACTATAAGGAATGCTCTGTTATTATCCTCATTTTTGAGATAAAGATATTGAAGCTTAAAGAAGGCGAGTAATTTGTATAAGCCCAGAGAGCTAACTGCAGAGCTGGGGCTCAAATTCTGATTTTTATGACTCTAAAGCCTATCCCTTTAATCATTGTGCATGTAACTTTAGGGAGCCTATGAATTCCTAAAGCCCACTTATGGATACTCAGGTTAAGGACCCCTTACCTATTGCAATCCAGAGATTTGCATTGGCAGTAAAGAGTATATGTGGTTAATGAATCTTGCCTATTTGGGTAACTTATTTAATTAAAACACAATATTTGTTGAGCATCTAGTATTTTGAATACTTGTTAGGTTTTGTGATATGGTCCTTATTTCTAAGGAGTTTGCTGCTACCTACACGGTAAGACAAGAATTATATACATAAAGCAATGAGAAAAAATACAAATATGAAGTTGAGTATACAGTAATTAGACATTTCCATAAACTGTATGTGAAAATTAATATATCCACTTTGTCATACCTGATGCGATTATCATTCTTGGATTCTCTGATTTGCAAAAGGGGAAATCAAATCTAAAAGTCCACCATTTCTCTTGGGAACCTGGAATATTACACTCTAAGTACTAATAATTGCTGCGTAATAACTTCGTATAGCATACATTATACGAAGTTATAAGATATCCTCATTTTTGAGATAAAGATATTGAAGCTTAAAGAAGGCGAGTAATTTGTATAAGCCCAGAGAGCTAACTGCAGAGCTGGGGCTCAAATTCTGATTTTTATGACTCCAAAGGCTATCCCTTTAAATTGCAATCCAGAGATTTGCATTGGCAGTTAAGAATATATGTGGTTAATGAATCTTGCCTATTTGGGTAACTTATTTAATTAAAACACAATATTTGTTGAGCATCTAGTATTTTGAATACTTGTTAGGTTTTGTGATATGGTCCTTATTTCTAAGGAGTTTGCTGCTACCTACACGGTAAGACAAGAATTATATACATAAAGCAATGAGAAAAAATACAAATATGAAGTTGAGTATACAGTAATTAGACATTTCCATAAACTGTATGTGAAAATTAATATATCCACTTTGTCATACCTGATGCGATTATCATTCTTGGATTCTCTGATTTGTAAAAGGGGAAATCAAATCTAAAAGGCCACCATTTCTCTTGGGAACCTGGAATATTCATTATGTCATAAAAATGAGGTCTATAAAGTAACTCTGAGAACTAAATATGTGTCACATCCAGATTCCTGAGTGGTTTTATAAACTTCATCTATTAGCCCCAGGGAGCATGTCCACTAAGGAGATTCAAGAATATGAGGCCAGCTCCCGGGTATTCAAATATGTATCACAGGGTACTTCTGTTGAGTTGGACATATATAGGACAGAAGAACATCTTGAGAGTTATTGCATTTTGACTCAGTAGGGTTTCATCTTACTGAGAGGACTTCAAATGAAAGGTACTTGTCCCATAGGCTTGAGTTATGCAGGATCAATAGTGATAAAAAAGAAAATCATCAAGCATGGGAAGCATATTTAAGCTGATCACCTAACAATCAAAACTCAGAAAGAGTGGCTGTGGCTATAATTTAAAGAACTGTTTTCAACAGGAGCATAGTATGGGAAAATTGTACATCTGATCTGAACAGCTTTTGTATACGAGGTTATCTTAGATAATGGCTGTTGTAGATATAAAGGATGGATTATATTAAGCTTTTTATTAAAATAGCCTTCAAGTATTTGTACAGTTTTAGAATTCACTCTTAAAACTTTTATCACTTGTGCTACACGTGATAGAATTACTTTATAAATGCCATTTGACTTCTCAAATCAAATAGAAACTTTAGGACTGTTAATCATGCTATGTAGTTTATCTCCTTCCATTTATGTCATTTTTATTTGAAATGTCTACAATAGAATAGTTTGTCTACAGATGCATAATAGCATTTATGCTAAATTTTAATTCATTTAATAAAGTGCTTTTAATTTCATTTCACATAATGTTCTCATAATCCCTGAAACCTAAGTTGTTAGCATTATTAAAAAGTGGGGCAAGGATTTTATGAAAACCTGTTATGTCTAAGAGGCCCCCAGGTGGAAAATACTTTAAAGAACAGAAATTTCTATCATTGTTTAAAACTGTCATTTGAATTTATCCAGCTACTAGTTGTTGGAAGTAATTTTTCAGACATATATGCAACTATCTTGATGGATTTTATTTAATTTCAAAAGATGCCAAATTTACAGTTTTTTAAATTTAGTCTTGGAGAAAAATATAACTGAAAGGAAAACATTTATTTTCATATTTGCTTTGAACAGACCCTTGAGTTGTTTTTGAGGTAAGTAGTAAATTGATATTAAATGTCCATCACACTTTGGCTTCTCAGAGAGAATTGAAGGCATAGTAACTGTCCAATTTTTGGATTTGCTTTGTGTGTGTGTGTGTGTGTGTGTGTATGTAGGAAACTTAAGACCTTTTGATTGCGTAATAAACAGGGCTCAAGGACAATAAAACTTGACATTCTTAGCTGTTGCTAGTATTTGTCCCTATAGCCCTATGCAGTTATTTAATGACATAGCCAGAGTCATAAACTGAGCATGTACCCAAGGCGCTACTGTAAATTCCAAATAGCTTTCATGTGGCCTCTTTGACCTATGACTAAATTGGGGTAGAGGAAAGAAGAGAAAGAATTTTTGAGAATGGAATGCAAGTAGAAGTGAAGGACAAAGAATACACTAGAACAGAAATGTGCAAATATTCCCTAAGTTTTGCAGTAAGATATATTCAGATAGGCCTTTCCATATCTGCAAATACTCCTTTGCTCAAAAGCCAAAGACTGGATTGGGACAGCCTCTGCTGCTAGGGTGTGTGTGTGTGTGTGTGTGTGTGTGTGTGTGTGTGTGTGTGTGTGTGTGTGTGTGTGTTGGCAATAATGCACACATGAGATAATGCAAATAATCAGTGAGGGAATAATTAATGATGTGGCAGGGAATATTTTTTGATAAATACTTGGGGAATGAGGTGACAAGCGTGAAATTAGAAAATTCCTCCAGTGATCTAAAATATAAATAGCTTTCAGAACTGAAAAGAGTTTCACAGCTGAAGATTTTATTGTGTTGAGAGGAAAAACTTTTTTTTCTCCCTCACTCCCTCCTCCTTTGCAAGTTGTTTGTCCATTCACAAAACAAATACTCTGAAGCCCAGCGTGGCTCATGGGAATAAATTTCAGGTTGAATTCGTACAGTTTCCTTGCTGTCAGGATGTTGGAATTAATGGTGTTTTGATGACACGAATTTTGAAGGGCAAACAAAGAAGCTGAAGGGAGAGAGACATGACTCCTTAGAAGCTTGGTCCTCCTCTCCCCCAGCCTCTCTTGTCTTCCCTGTCATCCGTCTGCCAATCTCCCTGTCCATGGTTAGTTAAAGGCGCTTTTTTTTTTTCCTTTTTGTCTTTTTCCGTGTCCGGCAACGGATCGCAACCCTCAGTGTCGCCCCCGTACCGGACCGGGACCAGCAACAGGATCGCAACCCTCGGTGTTGCTCTCGCACCTCGCTCAGCCAGTGAGCGGGAACCAGTTCGTATGTGGGATCTGAACCCTTGGGCGGGAGCGCCGCCGCGCTTCCCAAGCGGCGCACTATAGCAGTGCGCCACCGGGCCGGCCCAAAGGCGCTTTTTATCCTCTTTTCTTTCCCACAGAGTTTGCCAGATCCGGCCCAGTGCCTGGGTTCCAGGAGGACATGCTGCAGTTGGCCTTCATCGACTTGAGACAAGTAAGTCTTTGTGTTTTTGTTTTTTGTTTTTCTTTTAAGATGTGTGACTGAAGACCATCAGGTTTTAAGGAAAAGGGGAGGGGAGAGGGATTGGTGTTGGTGATTCACACTGGAAACCTAAGGGTTTTTCCCTGTGTTTGAGGCCACCTCTTTTATTTAGCTATCTGGGATCCTTAGCTATGGTGAAGTTAAAGGTTTTGTGGATAGAAGGGAAGGCAGGGAGGTGGGAGGAGGAACTCAGAGACTAGAGGGACTCAAGTGACCCTCAAGTGATGTGACCGATTGTGCTGCAGTTGGCTTTTGCAGACACAGCAAAAAGATAACTCAGCAAACCAATGCTAAGCAGGTGCACTGATGCAGAGACTGCCTGCTTGGAGAACTTTTATTTGCAGATAATGTGGCCAGTAGCATTTAAGAAAAATGAAATTTTTTACATTCTCAACTGTTGGTTTGGTTTGTTGACTTTTTCCTACTGCCTTAAGTCTTCCTATCCCCTCCTTTGTTGACTATGTTCAGACATGAGTGACTAAGTGGTCATTTCTGAAGATGATTAGCAAAGCCCTGACCAGTCATGCTAACCTGACAGGCAGCCCTATTAAAGTAATGTGATGAAAACTAGTGCTTAGGCATACCTGAGCTTTGGCAGTCCCATTAGATAGAAAGAATCATTCTACAGGGCTGTTTCTTACAGATTCAAATGGGTGAGATGGTAGGCCTCGGTGGTTTGGATATAGTGGAGCTGGATGGGTGGGGGCCCAAAGAAGGAAAGAGTTAACTGGGCTCTGTCATCTCTTCACTCTGAAGATGGATGGGTTGGATAGAAACTGTGAATGAAGTAAGAATCAATGACTGATGCTTCTCTCTTATTAAAACAATCTTTTTTTTTGTCTGTTTTTAAAAGGGGCCTGGCTTTGTTTCTCCTGCCATAATGATGCAGTGCCTCTTGTTTTTAGAGCTGACATAGTTTGCATTCTGAAAACTTTTAGATGCCCAGAGTATTTCTTAAAGCTGTAGGACCCCTTGTATCAGTAGTCTCCTTACCACTGTGACTTGATTCATGCTGGAACAGCTTTTAACCCATAATGGATGGCCTGAGCTACCCCTGAGTCCTTGTGGATGGGTGGTGTAATCTGTCATCTGATGACAATTCTGGAAAGCTCTGTTAAAAAGAAAACAGAAAATTGCATGTCTGTACACCTGCCAAAGTTTGAGGATTCAGGCTGTGTCCCAGAAACGTGTGTCAACTTAATATTTGAGGGCCGGAGTGGGGGTTCTCTTACATATAAAGGCTTTCCCAGCACGGTCACAAGTAGAAGTCAGTATCTCTTCCCACACTTCGGACCTTCCATCTGTGGATTGAGCAACTCAACTGACATTTGGGTTTTAACCCCTTGACTGATGTAAGATTGGAAGATTGGGATTTTGCTTTAGGGTTTTGTGGGATGGTATCCACTGGATTTTCCCCTCTGTTTCTTCTCAGAAACTTCTAAGCCAATTGGCTTTTCTTGGAAAACAGAAATTGAATTTCATTGAAGAAATACATCCAAGAAAAGATTTTTTCATTCTCACAATTCATAAGAAGGAAATGTGGTCATTCTCTCTAGTTTGTGGGTTTTGGTCCCTATGGGAAGCAATTCGTGTTCACAGAAAATGTTAACTAAGGGAGTAAGTTAAAAAGCACAGCCAAAATAAGGTGGATCTGAGCCGGATATGAATGCTCAAAGGGATGAATACTTGTGAGCTCTCAGTGAGCACTGTTGTTTACGCTTAAGTTTCTATTTTCTAATACATTTCTGTTCCCAGACTTTCCTTTATGATATTTTTATGGTAGAAACAAAAACTCCATAATTTTATTGATAATGAATTTTCCTCTTTCTATTGATTCTATCTTTTAATTTCTACCTATGTGTGTCTATTAAAACAGTTTTAGAGGATAATTTTTCTAACCTAGATTATTTAAAAAACGTCCTTAGATCTTGCTCTGTAGCTTATTATTAGCAGGCTTCAGTTAGGTTGAATCATTGTGAGAAAAATGATCCTTCCACATCCTATGCTGAAAATATTTATCTTTTTGTAGTTAATTTTAGTCATTCTCAGAACTTATCTAAAGTGGCCATCTTTTTAAAAGGGGACTTTGGAACTATAGGGATGTTCAAACTGTAAATAGAAAGCTTGGGAGTATATTTACAGTGCAGATATTTGACATCAAATGAGGAGGCATGATTAAGTGTCCTTTTGCGTGTACTCTTCAGAATCCTAAATAGAATTTTTGAGTTTGGGGGATGGAGGCTAATCTTAAAAATTATGTAGTATAACCTTTTGCTTGATACTTAAATCCCCACACAACACTCCAGACTATGCTTGAGTATTCTCCTTGAGGAGAACCCACTGCCCCAAAGCAGCAAGTTCCACCTTAGGACAAACTGACTATTAGAAAGGTATTTCTTAAGTTGGCTAAAATCTATCTCACCTCACACTGACCCTTTGACTTTTTACATTTTAATTAATGCATCTCCAAATTGGGGGGGGGGCAGGGATGGGCTTTCTATTCATTCCTGATTTATTGAGCTTCCTATTTGCTAGTTATTGAGTTCACATGTGGCATTGTTACCTATTCCTCATCTAGTCCTTATATAGTTGATTTTATTGACCAATTGACACTTTACTCTCATTGGTCCACATTTTCCTTTCAGATATGTTATTAACAACACAGTTTTTTTTTTTCATTTATCCAGCATATTAACCGATTTAATCATTATGCCGTTTATAATGCGAAGATAAAAATACTAAACAGGAATGGCAAAAGTTAAAAGAAGTTAAAGTTAAGGCAAGTTATAGGATACACACCTAAGCAAGAAGGGGATCAGGATCTGTCCCCAGTGCAACGCAGCAAGAACATTCTTTTACTGTCATTGTGCGTTTGCTTCACTGGTTTATGAGTATATTAATTCTGTTCATGCTTTCATGTTCTCTTGCTTTCAGACACTATAAATTTAATGATAATTTTTAAAATATTCAAAACATGGAATATTTGATGAAATCATCCCTGTATACACTATAATAGTGGAGTGTCATTTAAAAGCTAAAGATTTCACTAGGAAGCAAATTAGATTTGAAGAGCAAAATTATTCATCCTTTCTCATCTGTCCTGCCTATTTTCACTTTCCTCCTTCTTAAGGAAGAGTGAAAATGACATTTTGAATATACAAGCTTTCATGATATTTTACATTTGTATAGCACTTCAGAATTAAAATACAAATGAGTTAAATCTCATTTGATGAATTTCTGGGTTTAGAAAACCTGCTATTTATAATAATGTGAGTTAGACAGTACAAATCAAAATATCTTTCTTTAACATTTTATATTTTCTTTATTTATAAGTTCATAGAAGTAGGATTGTAGTACAACTTCACATACAACTATCAAATATATGTGTATATTTCTTATCAAAATTCAAATGTGGGTTAATGCTAAATCTTGAGAAGGACAACTTAAGGGTTCATTTAATTAACTGTCTTGAAGTGGCATGTACACTCTAAGTACTAATAATTGCTGGCCTTTAATGGTTTATAATTGGGAATTATAAGACAATAAATACTACACACAATAGTAGCTTCTCAGGAGTTTTTTGATTATTTAACAGTACTATAGTTTGTATTTTTTTCCCATGGTTGAACATTAAGTAGATAATGCTGATGAACACAAGAATTTGATTTTCATTTTAGTTTATTTTATCACACTTTGAGTGCCTACTATGTACCAAGCGTAATCCTAAATGCTGTGGGAATACACAAATGAATGTAATATAATCTCTGCCCTCCAGGAACAAAGGGATGGTCAATAAATACTTGATTCTAATGTAAGACACATTGTGATAAGAATTATATTAGTAGGATAAAGCCATTGTGTATGTTTCGATTATTTCAGCAGGTTTTTCTTTTACTTTTTGTGTGTGTGTGTGTCCTTTTTGAGACCGGCCGCACCACGCTCAGCCAGTGAGCGCTGTGAGCACACCGGTCATCCCTATATAGGATCCGAACCCGTGGCGGGAGCACTACGTAGCGCTCCCAGCACGGTACTCTCCCGAGTCCGCCAGGGGCTCGACCTTCAGCAGGTTTTTCTGCATACTAAATCCCCACAGTATATTGGTTTAAAACAAGAACCGTTTACTTGAGCTCAAATTTCTACAGATTAACAGTTAGGATAGGTTCAACTGGGCTCACACTACTTGAGATCAGCTGCTAGATTGGCTAGGGATTGGCTGGTCTAAGATTCCTTAGTTAGGTAGACTTATCTCCGATTCGTGTGATCTCTCATCCACCAGCAGCCTAACCAGGCTTATTAACATGGCATCTTGGTAGGGTTTCAAGACAGCAAGAGGAAATATACAAACTCCTTGAGTCTTACACTTGGAACTAGCAAATCATCACTTCTACCACATTGTGTTGGCTAGAGCTAGTCACAAGGCCAGCCCAAATTCAGGAAATGGGGAAATAGACTTCAACCTACACTCTAGTTGAGATATAAAATTAATATATGAAAAATGCAAATCAGCAGCAATATTGGAAAAGGTGTGGAGAGGTAAACTGAGAGAAAATTAGGCATTGATGAGGACAGAAAGTGTATTAAGCATAGAAAATAGCAGATTTAAGTTTTATTTCAAAATATGGGGTATGTATTGATTTAACTAGGATCTAGGCTGTTTTTCCTCCTTTAAGAATTAGGCTAATCTCTTTAAACCCCCATTTTTAAATTTCTCTTTCTTATTCCTTATTTTTTGTGGTCATCTTTCTCATGGACCTCTTTCTATCTGTCCTATCTATCTTTCTCCTTATCAAATGCTGCTTATTGTGGGCTACCCTGAAACATTTCTGTTATTCACATTTATTGTGTGAGGGAATCTTAACTTTCCCCAATAATTATTTGCATTATTAATTTATGGCAGTTCACCTTCATGCTTAATAAACAGGAAAAGGGTCTTTTCCTTAGTAGCATCACATTGTTTTCTGTTCCATGGCCCCAATTTACTTCGATATATGTAAACTTTTATAAAGCTGAATGAACTAGGTTGTAACATTGCATCAGATCTCCTGAATGGAGCTTATTGGCAACAACTCTTACACAGCATGCCATCCCAAGATATCTAGGGCTTTTTTTAGATTGAGCTGTTGATATTCCCTGTGGGCCAGTTATTCCCCAATTTCTAATGTACAGTCTAAGTAAACACAGTGCATTTCCATTGCAGATGCTAACTTGCCTTAAAAACAACTATAGTACCTGAGAGAAATAATTGTATATTTCTTTTGGGATGTTGAACAAATTCTGATGCTATTCCTGTTAGAGGTATAGAGGTAAAACCAGTACTTTCAGTTAGTCAGCACCAGTTAGGGGAACCCGAGAACAACTCAGGAACCTAACTATGTATTACTGCCCCTTCTACTTCCCATCCTATCTTGATCCTATTCAATAAACTTTTGTTTTCTGAATCAAATGGCCCAATTTGGTTTTTGAATCAAATTGCCCAGGTCTCATGAACATTAAGTTGTTTCTAAGAGGAACATTCCCCCTTTGCTTGATTGCTATGGCTCATATGGGAAATCTTAACTTTGCTTAGCAATCAGTTGAATTTAGCCTCAGTAGAAAATCCATTTATATATCAAAGCTGCTTTTGTCTGATATAGGACATATCAAAATTATGTATATTCTGTAGTATTTCTTTTTTAATGTTTCACCTTAACTAGTTTAAACTACCCCTAATTAGGAGACTTCATAGGAAGTGGGAGTAGGGTGTGGAGCAGGCCCACTTCTCAAAAGGCCTGAGGTATCAATCTCCTGTTTTTCATCACAACCGTAAAGCTTTTAGCAGGAAGCCGTCTCCCACATGCACTTTTACTATTGGTTCTGAACCTACTGGAATATAACTCACATTTTGGGGGAATGGCCTGTAGTTTGCCCAAGAGTTTACTGAGCAGTTGCCAAGGAGACTTGATGGAGAAGAAGAGAAGTGTGGAGGTAGATAGTAGAGGGAAGTTGTTATGAATGACATATTCTTGGTAGAGGAAAACAGAGAGAATTGTTTGAGAATCCTCTAATAATGAAGTGTATGGACTGGTACTGTTGTCAGCAGAAATAGTTTCCAAATGCTCAGTTGAAATATTCCGTTGACTTTCAGATTCTGTGTAATCTTGAATAATGGCCTTTAAAACTGAGAGCCATCTTCACCAGAGTCAGAAGTCAAATAGTGATAACTCATGGAATTAGAAGATGTCGTTACAGTGACTAATGTGAATGGTAGGGTTGGAAGGAATGGTTTAAACCATAAAGCACATAATCTTGGAAAAGATAATTTGTATTACTGATATAGTAGCATGTATATGTGGGGAGGGCAGATCAGATGTGAAATCCAGTCATCATATCCCAAAGGAATTTGGTGGTTAGAAGAGGATGTAGTCATATATCAGACCCCTGGCACAGATCTCTTTGCTAATACAGAACCATTAAAAGTTCCTGTAAACCATATTCCATTTATTGACCTAGGCACAGCAAGCACTTGGATATAAATATAGACCTCTCTAATCAGGAAGTACTCGTTCATTCATTCAACACTATGCCCAGCACTGTTATAGGCAGTGGGTAGAGTGCAGTGGATAGTTGCCCATACTTGTAAAGCAAGCCTTTTCAACATTCTCTTCTTCCCTTTGTCTCTGCAGGAGGCCCTAGTGCTTCAAGGTGATATCACTTTATCTAGATTTTGATTTTTTGTATTGATGCTATATTGTTCAGTTTTAGGGACAGCTGCAGAGTTTTCTGGCAAGATCCCCAGGGCAAGGCCAAGTCTGCTTATAACAATACACAGGATTTTAGAAAAGAACTTTTAGCTATGATTTGGCAGCCTGGAACAAATAGTCAACTTCAAACGTGGTCCTTTGGTTTTTGGAAGAAGAGTTTTCTGGTTGTTTTGATGAGGTTGTTTGCCCAAGTTGATCTGACAGACACTTGTCATCTCTAGGGTGATACCTACAACATCAACAGAAGCTCTGACAGTAAATAATTCCTGTTCCTAAGCCGGAGAGAGTTAACATCTTCTGGGCCTGGTTCTGTGAAAAAATATAAATAGGAACATTCTAAGAATACACTGCACTGAGCTAGACCTTTGACCTTAAATAAGACAAGGGTGGATCAGCATATGCAAAGATAAGGCATAGGTGAATAAGGTCTTTAGCTACGGGGATGTGGCAGCAGCTTCTGCAGACCATATATATCTCTATATCTTGCTTGGGACATTAGTAACTGTAGCTTTCAAGGAAAATTAATGAAGGAATTGCCAGTAATATGCAACAAATTCTGGGATTTGCTGAAAGTTCTTGGTTGATTTTTGAAGAGTCTACTCTAAAACTGCTGAGACTTTGTCTCATCTCATACTAGCCTCTTAACTGGGGAGGTGGTAAGCTCAGAAATTCTACTGCAGGACCTCTTTCAATTTTTCACAGTCTATTTTTTGCAGACCAGGATATCATGAAATAATATGCAAACAGAGCATAGCTCTTTGGTATGGAAAATCATGTAAGATGTCGTTTAAGTGCCAGGAAATGACCCAGACATTTAATGGGCCAAATGCCATGTTTGGAAGGCCATATTGTATTCATTATCTTCTCACTATGTAAATCATTTTAGCACCTCAGAGGTCTAATTTCCTATAGTCCCCATGGAATTGTTTCAGGAGGATAGAAATCAGAGGAGAGGAAGTAAGTATTAGTTGTATATGATAACCACATTGAGACCATGGTAGTCTTGTAAGAGGTAGACTCCTTTTTGATTTTTTTTAATAGAAAAAGGATCCTTGAAGGGAAGGTGGAAGGCCTGATGAACTCCATTGTGTATTTTCCAAGAGCTTTGGTTTTGCTGAGAGAGTATGCATACCCACTTAGCAGCAGTGTAAGCCCCAAACACTTGGTTCTTTGCACAGTTGTGCTTGGTGGACAGGAGGCTTCTAGGTGCTTCCCTCTAGACAGTTTGTGTGTCTGAATGTAGGGCTTGTGAATAGCAGGGACTGTGGGCCCTATCAGGGTCCTTAAACTGTATAAATGGTAGATATGTGAAGACAGCGGTAGATGAAGGTCCTTCAGTTTGAAGCAGTTGCTGACAACCTTTTGGGTAGCAGGAGACAAAACACCAAGCTTTTGACATATTTTCCCAGGAAAAATACATTGGGTTTAGCCTTCTGATTCATGGGCCTACCAGGCTAACATTATCCATTATTACTGTCAACTCATATTGCCACTGTTAGATGGGGAGCCTAACCTAAAGCTTGGTTGTCCAGTACTTCCTACCTCAACCTGGAGGTTTAATTTAACCTGGAGGTAGAGACCTATCACTTAGAGGTTCAGAAGACCTTTTCCAGTAGGTGTTAGAAGGATCTTTTCCAGAAGTGCGAGTCTATTCTATGACAACTCTTCTACTCCTTTGCTCCAAGAGAACGGCTGTAACTTTTAGTGTGGGCATCATGCCAGCATCACTCTAGATAGCCTTATGGCAAAGTCTATCAGTTCAGAAGCCAGGGATATTCAGCTATTTCAGCTCTTGAGTAAAGAGCTAACAAGCATAGAATATGACAATTTTTACCTTAGCCCATAGACAGCATCATTGATCCTCTCATGCTATAGCATAAGAGACCTACATAACGTATGAAATAGCATGCTGCCTTGGCTAGCCTGAGGCACTGCACCATTCTTTGCTTCTCCCAACAAGTCAAGCCTGAGAAACTCAGGAGGTTTCTACCTTACCTCCAGCACATAGTGTGAATATGCATACCCACAATCCTGGAACTTGTGAGTTTCTGAGACAGTCAAATCTTTAGGAGAAAGGAGAGGAGAGTCATCACCAATGAATTTCCCTGGGAGTAGCAGTGTTATCCAAGGCTGTTGTGATGGTGCTGACTGAATGAAAGCCTGCCAGGTTCTGAATACTGATCTAACCACCATTAACTGCACTGCCTTGTGTCCTACTGAAGGACATTCACAGACCAAGGAAAGGGTAAGAGAGGCAGGACTTGGAACTAATTTCTAAATACTGCATCCTACTAATAGCCGCTGGAGGGCAGCAAAGAGTGACAACAAAGGTCCAGATTTAGGGAACTGTGGTATATTTCAGTTTGCCAAGGAAGAAGCTCCCATAGCTGCTGTAAGAGAATTAGAAACTTGGGAGCCACAGTTACAAGCACAGACCCCTGGGGAACAAGGACCAAAAAAAGAATCCAGAATTCTAATCTGAAGGTTAAAACACTTCCTTCTATACCAGTTCAGGAACCAGGAATATGTAAAGAAATGAGGTAGGGCTAACTAGGAAGGGAAACCATCCATCACTGGTGAAGGTAGGAAACCAAAAGGATAGTCTACATGTCAGGTCCCAGGGGGGAAGCAAAGACAGAAGATGAATCAAAATGAAAGAAAGAACTACAGTGGGAGTCAATCCAGAGTGAGTTGAGGAGGCAGAGATATAGTCAGGAGAGATTGATTGTCTGAGGCATTGGCACCCTACAAAAGTCAAGTGAGACTTTTGTAGGGTATAAATCAGCAAGGAGTAATCTTCAAGGGGAGCAATTTCAGACACAACCAAACAGCCATATCTATGGGATTCTCATCTCTTAAAGTAGCTCATCCTTTATTAGCCAGGATTATTTTTTTTCTTGGTCTGTTGATTTTAAGGGTAAAATAACTCATGGAGAATATGGAGAGAGAAGGAGAAATGGTATGATATAATAAGATATGATTAAGGAATTCTTATACATGAAATAAAATTGAACATGGGCATTTAGCTCTTCTGGATAGCATTTGTGTGAAAGGACAGCTCCCTTTCCTAGAATAGCTTCTGATGTTCCCTTTTCATATTTTATACTGTAACACTTGCTAAGAATATTCGGTAGGAAAGAAAAACTGGCTCCGGTGACTAGTTATATAGGCATGATCTCAATCAATCCAGGGACTTAGGATCTGTTCCCAGTAGGTTAGCAGAGAGCTGTGTTTGGAGTCTCTTCTAAGTGCTGAGTACTCAGCAGTTTTCCAAACTCCTTAGATGTGAAGAAAGAAAACTCTTGCTTGGCCTGTTAAACTTTTAACGTCTCCCTTTTTTCCTCAGCCCCTCAAGCGTCAGGAAAAATGGGGCTCCTGTAAATACAAATTCCAGGAGCCTTATAGTGACTGGGTGGCAGGACCGTATAGTGGTTAGGAATAGTGGTTAGGCATTTTGGAATTGGGCAGACTTGGATTGCTAGCTGTCACTTTTGGCAAATTATTTGACCTCTCTAAGATGTAGTTTCCTAGACTATAAAATGAAGATTTTAAATAAATTCTAAAACTTATAATTTTGAGGTAAGCATTAAATAATACAATATAATCATATTGGTTAATATTTGGTAAGCTTATAATCAGTGACAGTAGGTAGTATTATTCCTTCTACTCTTGCTACTACTATACCGTGGAGGCCTACTTGAGAACTCTGCCTGCATGGGGACAGTATCCAAATGAAAGTCAGTAGATCTGGAGCGATCTCTTAATGGGAGCTGATTCCTTGATGTAGGGTGCTTGTGCCTTTGGCTGCTGGCTCATAGTGGAGTTCCTGCTGTTTCTCAGGGATTTAAGAATTGAGAATAACTATTAATGTTCTGAGTTCTTCTGAGTATAGAGGTGACTGAAAATAAACCTCAAGTTCATTTTTTATGTTTAACAAAATTATAAGTTATTTGCTATATTTTTTCCAGTAAAAAGTATTCTTATGGAAATATTACTATAGTATGTTAAAAATATTTTTTAAAGATAAAAATTAAAGCCTTACTAAATGTATTATCTTAACACAACTATTTTTACTTATGTGGGGCTCTTTCTGGTCTTTTTACATACTTGTTTGTAATACCTATCCTTTATACTTAGCTTTTAAATTTAAAATATCTTGAACATTTTTTTAGGCTGTTACATTTTAAAAATCAATTTTTTTCAGATATAATTTATGTACAATAGAATGTACCTATTTTAAATGTACAGTTCCATGAGTTTCGATTAATATATACTCATAGGTAACCAATACCACCACCACCAAGAACATTTCTATCATGCCAAGATGCTCCCTGGTGCTTCCTTGTAGTCAGTTCTGTCCCCTTGACCCCAAACAACCACTGATCTGTTCTCCATCACTATATTAGTTTGCATTTTCTAGAATTTTATGTAAGTTCTAGAATTTATATTCTTTTGTGTACCTTTGTGTCTGGCTTCTTTCATTCAGCGTAATATTTTGAGGTTCATCCATGGTGTTGGATGTATCAACAATTCGTTCCTTTTTATTGATGAGTTGTATCTATTTATATGGATATATCATAATTTATATATCCATTCACTTGTTGATATTTATGAACATTTTGTTGTTTCCAGTTTGGAGCTACTGTGAACATTCATGTACAAGTGTTTGTGTGGACATATGTTTTTATTTCTCTTGGGTAATACTAGGAGTGGAATTGTTGGGTCTATGGTAAGTGTATGTTTAACTTTATTTCTAAAAATGTCAAACTGTTTTCCAAAGTGGTTGTACCATTTTCCATTCCCACCAGCTGTGTATGAGAGCACTAATTGTTCTATGTACTCTTCAACACTAGGTGTTGACAATATTTTATTTGTTGATTTATTGAAGCATAATTTACATACAGTAAAATACATCCTTCTTAGATATACAGCTGTATAAATTTTTACAAACTTATACACTTGTGTAACCACCACCAACGTCATGGTACAGAATATTTTTATTTATCAGAAAGTTCCTTTATGTCTCTTTGCAATGAGTCTCCTCCCCCCGTTATTACAAACAGTAAAATACATACAAATTAGATATACAGCTGTATAAATTTTTACAAACTTATACACTTGTGTAACCACCACCAACGTCATGGTACAGAATATTTTTATTTATCAGAAAGTTCCTTTATGTCTCTTTGCAATGAGTCTCCTCCCCCCGTTTCCAGACCCTGGCAATGACTGCTCTGCTCTCTGATGTCATAGTTTTATCTTTTCCAGAATGCCATATAAATGCAATCATACGTATAAACAGAATATGCTTTTTGTTTTCTTTTACTTAATGTGGTACTTTTGAGGTTCATCTATGTTGTTGCTTATATTAGTAGTCCATTCATTTTTATTACAGAATAGTATTCCACACTATTGATTATTTGTTTGCTTATTCACCAGTTGATGAATATTTGGGTTGTTTTCAGTTTGGGTATATCATGAATAAAGCCACAATAAACATTTGTGAACAGATTTTTACGTGAATACATGTTTTTATTTCTATAGAGTGAATACTTGGGAGTGGAATTACCTAGTCATATTATCCATATGTTTAACTTTATAAGAAATGTCAAACTGCTTTCTAAAGCGGCTTTGCCATTTTGCATTTCCACCAGTAATACGCAAGAATTGCAGTTGCTCTGCACTCTTGCTAGTGTTTGATGTTGTCAGTATTTTGTTTTTTAATCTGTGCCATTCTAATATGTGCATAGTAGTATCTTGTGGTGGTTTTAATTTGTATGACCTTAATGACCAATGATGTTGAGCATATTTTTGTGTGCTTATTTGACATTGTATCTCTTCTTTTGTGATGTGTTTGTTCAAAGATTTTGACAGTTTTATTTATTTTTTAGGCCTATAATTTTATTTATTTTTTTTTTATTTTAAAATTTTATTTGTTATTAGCATATTCATTTTTACAAATCATGATATTTCTTTATGCCCTTTACCCGACCTATCACTTCCCAAACCCCTTTCCTCCCTGCCCCCCATCTCTAGAATCCTTAGTTTGTTCTCTCCTTCTGAAAGTTCAACGTTTTGTTGTGGTCTTTTCTTTCTTTGTTTCCTTCATTCCTTTCTTCTTACCTCCTTCCCTCTGCCCTTCTCTTCCTCCCTCCCTCTTTTCTTTACTTCCTAGCAGTCAGTTATTAGTGAGAACATGTGGTATTTCTGTTTCTTTATCTGGTTTATTTAACTTAATTTTCTCCAGACTCATCCATGTTGCTGCAAATGGCAGAATTTCATTCTTTTTTATGGCTGAGTAGTATTCCATTGTGTACATATACCACATTTTCAATATCCAGTCATCTATCAATGGACACTTAGGTTGGTTCCATATTTTGGCTACTGTAAATAGAGTCTCGATGAACATGGGTGTACAGGTATCCCTTTGCCATGATGATTTCTATTCCTTTAGATATATACCCAGTAATGGGATTGCTGGATTATATGGTGGATCATATGGTAGCGGATCATATGGTAGATCTATCTGTAGTTGTTTGAGAAACCTCCATATACTATTTTCTATAATGGCTGTGCTAATTTACAATCCCACCAGCACTAAAGAAGATTTCCCCCTTTCCCCACATCCTTACCAGCATTTGTTATTCTCAGTCTTTGTAATAATGGCCAGTCTATCTGGGGTGAGATGATATCTCAGTGTGGTCTTGATATGCATTTCTCTGATGACCAGTGATGCTGACCATTTTTTTATGTACCTGTTGGCTATTTGATGTCTTCCTTCAAAAAATGTCTATTCATCTCCTTTGCCCATTTGTAAATTGTATTATTTGTTTTTTTACTGTATAGTTGTTTTGAGTTCTTTGTATATTCTGGATATTAATCCCTTGTCAGGTGTATTGTTTGCATATATTTTCTCCCATTTTGTAGGTTGTCTTTCTGCTCCGTTGATGATTCCCTTGCTGTGCAGAAGTTTTTTAGTTTAATATAATCCCATTTATTTATTTTTTCTTTTGTTGCTGTGTTTTGGGGGTCTTATTCATAAAGTCTTTGCCCAGTCCTATTACCTGGAGTGTTTCCGTATATTTTCCTTTAGTAGTTTTATGATTTCAGGTCTTATATTTAAGTCTTTAATGCATCTTGGTTTGATTTTGGCATATGGTGAGAGGTAGAGGTCCAGTTTCATTTTTCTACATATGGATGTCCATTTTTCCCAGCACCATTTATTGAAGAGGCTGTCTTTTCCCAAGTGTATGTTCTTGCTGCCTTTGTTGGCTGTAAGTGTGTGGGTTGATTCCCAGGTTTTCTGTTCTGTTTCATTGATTGGCTGTAAGTGTGTGGGTTGATTCCCAGGTTTTCTGTTCTGTTTCATTGATCCAAGTGTCTATTTTTATGCCAGTACCATGCAGTTTTGGTTACTTTAGCTAAGTAATATAGTTTGAAGTCGGGTAGTGTTATTATGCCTCTGGCTTTAGTTTTTTGCTTAGGATTGCTTTGGCTATTTCGGGTCTTTTGTTGTTCCATATGAATGCTTGGATTGCATTTTCTATTTCTGTGAAGAATGTCATTGGTATTTTGATGGGGTTTGCATTGAATCTGTAGATTGCTTTGGGCAGAATGGACTTTTTCACAGTGTTGATTCTTCCCATCCAAGAGCAGTGGATGTCTTTCCACCTTTTTGTGTCCTGTTTAATTTCTCTTAGAAGTGTTTCATAGTTCTTATTGTAGCTATCTTTCACCTCCTTGGTTAAATTGATTCCTACATATTTTATTTTTTGGCAACTACTATAAATGGCCTTGCTTTCTTGATTTCATTTTCTGCTAGTTTGTTATTGGAGTATAAAAATGCTATTGAATTTTGGGTATTGATTTTGTATCCTGCAACATTACTGAAATTGTTAATCAGCTGTAAGAGATTTTTGGTAGAATCTACTGGTTTTTCTATGTGTAAGATCATATCATCAGCCAACAAGGACAGTTAGTTTTTTTCTGTATTCTGGTTAACAGTCCATTATTAGGTGTCTGTTTGGCAATTTTTTCTCACACACTATAGCTTTTCATTTTCTTAGTAGTATCTTTCAAAAATATTGTTTTTTTTATTTTAATGACATCTAGTTTATGATGACATCAATTTTTTTCTTAATAGTATATTGCTTCGATATTTTCTTAACAATATCTTTTTAAAAGCTTCAGCTTTGTTATTTTAATGACATCCAGTTTATAATGACCTGAATTTTTCTTTCGTGATTCATTCTCTGTGTGTCTTGTTTTAAGAAATCTTTGCCGAACCCAGGGTCACAAAGATTATCTCCTATGTTTTTTTCTAGGAGTTTTATAGTGTTAGGTTTTACATTTTGGTCTATAACGATACATTTTTTTTTTTTTTGTCTTTTGTCTTTTTCCATGTCCGGCAACGGATCGCAACCCTCAGTGTTGCCCCCGCACCGGACCAGGGACCGGCAATGGGACCGCAACCCTCGGCATTGCTCCCGCGCCTCGCTCAGCCAGTGAGCGGGAACCGATCTGCATGTGGGATCCGAACCCTCGGGCGGGAGCACCTCCGCGCTTCCCAAGCGGCACACTTATCCAGTGCGCCACCGGGCCAGCCCCAATATAATGATACATTTTGAGTTAATTTTCAGTAAAATGTGAGGTAAAGTCAAGGTTCATATTTTTATGTAGATCTTGGCAACTACTATAAATGGCCTTGCTTTCTTGATTTCATTTTCTGCTAGTTTGTTATTGGAGTATAAAAATGCTATTGAATTTTGGGTATTGATTTTGTATCCTGCAACATTACTGAAATTGTTAATCAGCTGTAAGAGATTTTTGGTAGAATCTACTGGTTTTTCTATGTGTAAGATCATATCATCAGCCAACAAGGACAGTTAGTTTTTTTCTGTATTCTGGTTAACAGTCCGTTATTAGGTGTCTATTTGGCAATTTTTTCTCACACACTATAGCTTTTCATTTTCTTAGTAGTATCTTTCAAAAAGATTGGTTTTTTTTTATTTTAATGACATCTAGTTTATGATGACATCAATTTTTTTCTTAATAGTATATTTCTTCAATATTTTCTTAACAATATCTTTTTAAAAGCTTCAGCTTTTTTATTTTAATGACATCCAGTTTATAATAACATGAATTTTTCTTTCATGATTCATTCTCTGTGTGTCTTGTTTTAAGAAATCTTTGCCTAACCCAGGGTCACAAAGATTATCTCCTATGTTTTTTTCTAGGAGTTTTATAGTGTTAGGTTTTATATTTTGGTCTATAATGATACATTTTGAGTTAATTTTCAGTAAAATGTGAGGTAAAGTCAAGGTTCATATTTTTATGTAGATCGTATAGTAGTTCCAGTACCATTTGTTAAAAAAACTATGTTCTCTCCATTGATGTGCCTTGACACCTTTATTAAAAATCAGTTGACCATATGTGTTGCTCTGTTTCTAGATTCTCTATGTTCTATTCAATTGATCTGTGTCTATCTTTTTGCTATGTCTTGATCTTTTATATTAAGTCTTGAAATCAGATAGTATGAGTTCTACAAGTTTTGCTTCTTTTTCAAAATCACTGTGTATTCTAACTCCTTTTTAAATCTATTTTATAATGAGTTTGTTAATTTCTACAAAAAAAACTTGCTGGAAGTTTGATTAGGATTGTGTTGAATTCATAGATCAATTTGGGGAGAATTTATATTCTGACAACATTTAGTCTTCTAATCCATGAACAGTCTGTCTCTCCATTTATTTATGTCTTTTAGTTCTCTCGTCAGTGTTTTGTACTTTTCAGAAAATCTTGCGCATATTTTGTTAGGTTTATTTTAAAGTATTCCATGTTCATTGCAAATGATGTTATAATTTTAATTTCAATGTTTAATTGTTCATTACTATTATATAGAAATATAATGGGTTTTTGTATGTTGACTTTGAATCTCAAACTTGTTAAACCCACTTATTAGATCTAGTTTTTAATATGTTCTTAAGGATTTTCCAGTTGGACAATTATGGCATCTGTGAATAAGGACAGTTTTACTTCTTCCTTTCCAATCTAGATGCCTTTTGTTTCTTGCTTTATTGTACTAGGACCTCCAGTAAAATGTTAAATAGAAGTGCTGAGAATAGATATTCTTGCCTTGTTTCTGATCTTAGTTGGGAAATAGTCAGTCTTTCACCATTAAATATAACGATAAATGTAAGTTTTTTATGCCCTTTGTCAGTTGAGGAAGTTTATTTTAATTCTTAATTTGCTCAGTTTTTATTTTCATTTGTCCATCAGTGTCATAGACCACTTAATTAGTCATTATTTTAAACTTATAAGTTGTTTCTAGTGTTTTGTTTTTATATTTAAATTTAATATATGTATTTGTACCTAAAGCCTTTTTTTATCTGAATTACTCCTTAAGGTAAATCCTTTTACAAGAGTTATAGCATTTTTGTGGATTCTGAATGTATTACTGGTTTCTAAAATAGGGTTATACCAACTTAAAGTACTTCTGGAAGTATATTCATGCACTAGTTTTGCAGGAGCCACACCTTTATAAGTTCTTACGATTTTAAGTTTTTTGGTTAATTGCATAGGTATAAGAGGGTACCTTTATTTCTTATTCCACTTTTTTTTCTTTTGCTACACATAAAAAAATATTGAATTGCCCATCAACATCAATAACAATATGTATTTACCAATGTCCATATTTTCAATTCTTAGTGCTCTGTCCTGTAATGGAAGGTATTTTGCAATGTGATTTTATACATCTCTATTTTAACCTTAACATGTTGCAATCAAACAAGAAAGCAAGACTAACACTTCTAAAAAGTTAACAACTATTAAAAGGCAGCATGTGATTAGGTGCTAAATGAGTAACATGCAAGTATTGAATGAGTTTGGAGGGAGGAGATATTGTTGTACCATTAGAAATGATGATTCTTGCCTTTTTTGTTATTGTTTTCACAAGTAGTTGGTGGGAGCTGATTGGGTCTTATAGTTTTACTTTGGTTGTTTAGTTGTTATAAAAGTGTTCTGTGACCAAAACATTTGAGAATCACTATTAATTGTGTCTCTTAAAATTGTGGTCATTTAATCCCATGCTGATAATTAAAAATGTTCAAACCATTGCTTGGCTCCAGTGTTACTACTGAAATGAGTAGATTAGTCTGCTATCAGCTAGCAAAATTAAGGTATAACTTCTCAATTTTCCGAACTATTAAAAAATATGCTCTGGAGACCTAAAGATTGAGGTGTTCATTTAAGCCAAACATCAATCAGTGAGAGAGGTCCCTCCAATTCTTTCCAGAGCTCTGATCAAGACAAGCAGCAGGTTCCCCGCAGCAGTGTTATGGCCCTCTCATAGCTACTACAGGTATAGTCTGTAGTATTCAGTGCCTTGGGACTATAAGAGAGTTGGAATGACAATGGAAAGGAAGTGGTTCTCACAAGCTACTGGTACACCAAGGCTATAATAAAAAGAGCTATCTCAGACAGTAGTAAATTTGCAACATCACTGAAAGTGAATGTGTATTATGAGGTGAGATATATGTAATCATTGTTTTTGGTGTTTATAGTGCTTACCATTTGTCAGTACAAGAATTATGTGTTTATATGTGTGTTTGAGTGTTCATACATGCTTCTCTGTGTTTTAAATCTGGGTGTGGTTAGAGTTCCATATGATGCTCTTCATTTTTCCTTCCCATATAACCTCTGAGAGAAATAATTAAAAGGAAGAAGGTGGATTTCCACATGTTTCCTCTGGGGTACTAACTTCCTCTATCTGTCTTACTGTATGGACATCTCTTTTTTCACTGCCTGCTTGATGCAATGATAGGCGACAGTGAAAGGAGACAGTAATTTAATTGGTGGGAGGTAATGATAGGACGGGTGAGATGAGGAAGGGGCATGGAAGTGGATGTGTTCATGGTTCTTTCTATGACATATGAAACTCTATTTTATTCTTCTCTTGATCTGTTTTATGTCACTGCCACTGGGGATCTTTTCTTTCTTTTCTTCTTTTCTGCCACCCACTATTTTTAAAAAACACAATTATAAGTGTGTCATTTGCCTGCCTAAAAAGCTTCAGAGCTCTCTGTTGCCCAGAAAACAAAGGACAAACCTCTCGCTAAGCAGGTCTGGTTCTAGCTTGTCTCTTCTTCCTGTCATTCTTCCCCATGTAACCTCTACTCAGACTACTCTTAACACCACTCTGATCTCCAAACTGGGTAAGCTTTAGTCCCCCTCTGCCAATCGTAGAGTGAGCTTGTTACTGGTCAGCAGTTCTAGGTTCCTGGTCAAACTGTGTAGAAAAATCTTTAATAGAACCTAGTGGAGTCTGCAGCATGGTGCTCAGTGAAAGAAGAGGAGAGGGATACACCCACGGGACATTTAAACAATAGGACTTTATTGTAAAGCAAAAGTACACACAGAAAGGTGTGTGGGCATCTACATGAGGGAGGAACACCTGTGGACTCCTAAGGGGAGGGTTTACATGTTCTTCTGGGATGGGGTGTTTCTCTATCCTAACTAAGGGGAAGAATATTCAGGCATGGAGGAGGATCTAGGGTAATTAAGCCCTAATAGGCAGATGCGAGGTTGCATAAGCTTCCTTGCATGTGTCCCTGAGTGTCTGAAGTTTGTGGTCATGTGCAGTGAAGTCACTTTCCCCTTAACTTTGTTCTTTCCAGTCTAACGTCAGGGGTGGAAGGTCTTCTGCATTTTGTACCTCCTAGCGCACAGGTGTGGTGGTTTTTGTAATCTGCAAAATACCAGGTGTAGCATGCTGATTGGCAGGGTGTTTAAGCTGTCATCAGCTCATTATGGATTCATTAACTATCAGACAAAGAGGCGGCTCATGCAGATCCAACCTGAATATTTATGAGCAGCTTCCCCGGGGTGTGTCCTTATTCTATCCTGCCTAAATCTCTCTTGGTAAGACAAACTCCTTCCCTGCTTTCACAGCTTTGCTCAAATGTCATCTCCTTTATAAATCCTTCTCAACCTCCTCAGGCAGATTTAATTGTTCCCTCTTTGGATCCCTGACATTTTGTATGTCCCTTCATTACAAATGCTCTTGTAATTACTTTTTTATCATCTGCCTTCCCCGTTAGATTCTGAGTTCACTAAGGGCAGGAACCCTGTTTTATTTATCCTTGAATTTTCCCTCCTTCAGAAGGTAACATAATTTCTATTAGATATTATGCTTTGATAATTGTTTGCTGAATGCATTGATTTAATATTGTTTCGTGGCATTTCAGAAGTAAATTGAACTAGATTGCATTTCTGAATAACATTTGTACTCAAACTCCTATAAATAAATAGATTCATCAATTTCCTGCCATTCCATGCTCTTAATTCTTCTCAGTTTGCTTTAATCTTGTTAAATAAAGTGCAGAGGTCACACCCTGGGGAAGGCAGGACCAAATATGGGAAAAGGGAACTTAGCTAGTAGTCTCTGGGAGCTAGCGCATGAGGACTTTCTCTTAGAAAGAG
>NW_007733769.1:24574-24932 GCF_000696425.1 Galeopterus variegatus | reverse complement strand
ACACACACACACACACACACACACACACACACACACACACACACACACACACACCCACCCTTTAACTCTGACTTTATGTCCTACTGCTTTTCACCTCAGTCACTCTACTCTCCCTCAGATAGCCTCCTTATTATTTCTCGGGCATGTTAGGTACATTTCCATGTCAGGGCCTTTACCCTCGATATGACTCTTAATTGAAGAGTCTTTTCCAGATACCTTTATTGATTTTTCCTTCATCTTTATCAGGTCTTCATTCAAGTCACTTAAAGTTCACCTAAAGTTCACCTCATTAAGGCTTTTCCTATTTAAGATTGCAACTTCCCTCTCCTGCTACCTCTATCGCTTCATCACCAAACTA
>NW_007733769.1:2987-23740 GCF_000696425.1 Galeopterus variegatus | reverse complement strand
ATCAGTGGTTTAAAAGTTTGTTGTATGTATTGGATATAAACTCTATACCTATCAATAAAGTAGAGAAAGGATATCTCCTAAAAGAGTTCTTGGTTATGGGTTTCTTCACTTCATAATATAAATCGATATATACCTGTCGATAAATATTCTTCCCTAATAACATGTCACCCAGGATGATGATGATGGTGATGGTGATGATGATTGTGACATTTAGTGTGGAGAGGAAAACTGGGAGCCAGGTGCCAAAGTCTCTGATCACAAGTTGACAGTGAGACTTAAGGTAACCCAGCATGTCAAGACATGCAGAAGTCACTTGAAAATGGTCAAAGTAACTCAACAGACATGTTTGGAAGCAGTGTTTTGGTAAATGGAAAACCAACTCCTGATTAGAAAAGTGTGTAATGAATTTTAATATCGTATAGGGACAAGGTAATCCCTTTTTCCAGCAGAGTACAGTAGAGGATGATGAGACTGGGTGAATTTGGGAAATCAAGGTATACCAGCTGATTGTGACATCCTGGAATAATGAGTAGAATAGAGAGTCGGGAAAAGTCCTCTCTACAATTGTGATAGTACAAGTAGAGTATTTTGGATAATAATAATAATAATAATAATAATAATAATAATAATAATAATAAATAAAAGATATCTAAACAGCATAGCCTTAAGTTATAGTCTACAAATTCAGTATCCCATCCTTAGAAGTGGCAGAAAAAGCTGAAGTAAGCTATCCAGGATTGATTAGGCACCTTCTGTTGCTTTCCTTATGCCCTTTGTCTTTATCTTATATCTCAAAATGATTATCAGTGTCCTGGAGGGCTTTAGGTCCACTGAAACCCACAGAGTAGAGGATGAACTGTGGAGGGTGTAGCCTGCTGAAATCTCCCACTTCTTTTACAGAGGGCAGCTAGCAACAACTCACTATTCTCAAGTAGCAAATTGCCTGGACAGGGATCATAGGATTTAATTGCTAAATCTATGTCTGGCTAACTGCATAGATGCTAGGATTGAGAGGCCCAGATAAGCCAACTGACTCCTTGAAATATTTTTGAAAAAAGGTCAGTCTGGAACAGAATAAAATAGCTGTGGTTCTATGTTAGCTGTATCCCATAATGTGATAGGCAACATAGGTTTCAGAGATTTCTTTATTTTGGCTCTCACTTTTTATGAGGTAACAGAGTTTAAAAAGTCATAGCAAAAAGACAGATTGGCAGAGGTGAAACTGTTAACCTTTTCTCTACTTTCTCAATTTTCTTTCCCTAAAATCTAGTGGTAATTTTACATACACACACACCTCTAAAATCTCTTATGCAGTGTTAGTGAGTCTTAAGTGTGTACTGTCTCTGGTCTTCTAGGTACACTGCCCCCTGAGAAACAATCAAAGCTCATATCTTTTCATAAGTCATCCCCTATTACTTTTGAAAAGATGTTTTTTTTACTGAGTTTCTAGTAGAGCTAAGGCTAGAGTAGCTTAAGTGGTAATTGGAATGGTTTCACCCACATTTTTGTCCCTCTCATTAAGGCCCCAGAATAAAGTGGCTGAGAGATTAAAATCCATTTAGGAATAATAGTAGATCCACCTCCTGTGGCTTACCCCAGTATGAGGAACATTGAAGGGCAAGTCAGGATACCTGGGATGTTGCCAGGACCTAGGTGATCTTGGGAAAGTCCCTTCCTTGTATTTTTATTTACCCAAAGTAAAATGAAAAAATTAGGTTAGATAATCCTCACGTTCTCTTTGATCTCTTATGTTCTATGACTCTTGATCATCCTTACTAGCTTTAGACTTATCCTCTTTATAGATGATTTATCCCTTAACTTTTTATATATGCCTGCTTAGAATTCCTATAGTTGAGTTTTAGAAGTTGGAATTTATTTAGTTGGAGTCTTTAGGTTTCCTATCACTAATAATCCTCAGTTTCTAACACAGGATCCACCCAACTCTTTTAATTAAAATAATACTATTCAATCCACATGTCTATACCTTATAGAACTTACTTGACTCAGTTGGGGAAAAAATATTGATAACAGGAGATGGTGTGCTTGGTTTCTCCCTTTGAAAACCTGAGGTAAGGATCTTGCCTGCCAGCAATGGAACCTGCTCCCTAGGTATTGCAAGCTTTCCCCAGCTACCTTGCTTTAGGGAGTTCGAGCAATGATCTGTTATTCCATTGCTTGGAGCAAGATGTTCCCAGAAAAGAGCTCTCTGAATGTTCAGCCAATTTAACAATTCATTGGCTGAATGTTCTTAGAGATTTCAGGATACTATGTGCCAAATTGAAATTTGTGTGGTCACTGCCCAACTATCAACATCATTAAAAATTACTGTATCAGGGGATGAAAGACTGGGCAAAAGAGCCTTGAGAAAGTTATTTCTAAGTTAAAAGAGGAAATCCATAAGGCATGAACAAACAACACAGGTGTCTTCAAGACCATTGTCCCTTTAGATCTACTCCCTGCCTACCTCTCTGTTTGCTCCTTCTCAGGCTCTTTTTTGGGGCCTCCTTTTCTTCTGTTCATCCTTCAATATTTTATTTCAGAGCTCTATCTTTAGTCCTCTGTTCTTTCCTTACTCTCTATATTCCACCTGAATGAAGAAATGTGTGTCCACATCTTAATTCCTAGGACCCCTGGCTATGTTACCTTACAGGATAAAAGAGACTTTACAGATGTGATGTTAAAGACCTTGAGATGGGAAGATTACCCCAGATTATCTAGATGGGCCCAGGCTAATCCTATGAGTCCTTAAAAGCAGAAGGAGACAAAAGTGGGTCAGAGAGATGACATGAGAGAAGAGGAGAGACTTGAAGTGTGAGAGAATCTCCACCTAACATTGCTGGTTTTGAATATGGAGGAAGAAGGCCATGAGCAAAAGAGTACAGGTGGCCTTTAGAGGCTGGGAATGACCTCAACTGACAGCTCTCAAGGAAATGGGGATCTCAGTACTACAACTGCAAAGGACTGAATTCTGCTAACAACCCAAATGAGCAAAGAAACAGGCCTTCCCTTAGAGCTTCTAGAAAGGTGTGTTGCTTTGCCAATACCTTGATTTTAACCGAGAGACATCTGTGTTGGACTTCTGATTTACAGAACTGTAAGATAATAAATTTGTGTTTCTTAAGCACTAAATTTGTGGCCACCTGTTATGGAAGCAATAGAAAACTAATACAACATATATTCCTTCTTTTCTTGTCAATGTCAAAAACTTTACATTATGCTACTCAATAATGAAATGCAGTACAGTAGAGAAAAGAGTGTGGCCTGTTTTCAATATTCTACAGTACACAAGTTGATTTCAGAAGTTAATAATGCCATAGAACTTGAGAATCTAGGGCTGAGGTATTTAAAGATATGATCCACTGTCTTGGTAAGGAGGGTAGTGTTCGAGGTTGATGGCTCTCATTGGGTATATGCAATGGACACGTAGGCATTTCCTAGAGACTGTAGGATTATTTGGACCTAATGAGGTAAGTGAGAAAAGCTGCAAATATTGAGGTGTTGTGGTCTTTGCTGAGTATTCCTTTCTATGACTCTTGATCATCCTTACTAGCTTTAGACTTATCCTCTTTATAGATGATTTATCCCTTAACTTTTTATATATGCCTATTCTGCGTTTGAAAAGCCCCGAATCCTAACTTTGAAAAGTGCCCCAATTCCAGTAAGCACTTGTGGCTGATAAGGAGGGTCTAGAAATAAATCATAGATATCAGGATTTCTTTCATTAGCAAAGACAGCTTTATTTGACCTTACAGTGCAAAAATCTCTCCCTTTATCTTTAGATCCTGGGGGAAATTTCTGGTTCACTGAAAAACTTTAACTCCAACCAAATAATATTGCTTCTCTATTAATTACTATAAAACAGTGAATTTTCGATTTTGGATTTAGAATCTGAAGCTTAGATAGGTTGTTTTTGCTCATCAGTTGCTGACTCTAGGAAACTTGGTCTTTGAGCTTGCTGCAGCCCAGTCTGCATAAAGCAGACACAACTCCAAGTGCTCCATGGAGAGCTGATTCCAATCACTGGGAAGAAAACAAAAATGCTAGTCATAGCCAGGAAAATTATATTTTGAACTCTGCCCTTTACTCTTGGAAAAAAATACAGTGCTCACTTCAGTGGTAAAACAATTAGGCATTTGCTCCATATGCAATGGACACGTAGGCATTTCCTAGAGACTGTAGGATTATTTGGACCTAATGAGGTAAGTGAGAAAAGCTGCAAATATTGAGGTGTTGTGGTCTTTGCTGAGTATTCCTTCTTTGAAGCCTTGCTAAGGAGATTTCTTCACTTCAAGATATTAAAAGGACTTTACCCATTCAATTATATAAGGCTTTCAAATGAGTCAAATGTTTTAACTCAGCAATTCCAGTGAATTTTCAACAGTGGACTCTGAAAGTCAATATGGGTATGTCCTTGTGATGAGTGAATGTCTCTTCTATTTTATATTACAAGCATTAAGGAGTATTTGCCAGATACATACTTTATTAAGTTTACTCTTTGTATTACTCCTCTAGAGTACATGTTGATATAAATTCATTGAACTTTTTTTTTCTTTTAACTTCTCAATATACCTTGTAGTTGCTTTTCATGTCCCTTTACCCATTCCTCTTTCCCCTCTCCTTTTCTCCCCTCCCCTCCCCCATTACATCATATCTTGAGTGCATATCACTGTACTAAACTTTGAGTGTAAGGTTTGTATAACTAGTCCTTAACCTTGGTTTATAGTCTAGTAGGGAGACAGTATATATAGTATCACATTCTTGAACTCCTGAGGCAAAGAATGCCTACTTACTAATTGCCTGAAAGGAAGGGTCTTTGCCATAGGAATACTGTTTTCTTCAGTTTATCAGAGAGGGCAGACGTTGATTAAGGAATTTTGAGTAAGGTGAACTGGATAGTGAGAGAGTTTTAACCTAGTTGACAGATGTTAGTGACATTAAAGAGTAGCTCAGTAAAATTGAGCTGGGAGAGGAAGTAGAAGTTCTATGGAGAGTGCATTTGAAGACCCCAGTGCAGGAGAGGATGAGGCATGCAAACCGTATGATCCAAAACTGTATAGACCAAGTTAGGGTTTTGGACTATATCATGAAAGTAATGGGAAGCCACTGCAGATTTTAAGAAAAGAATGCGTTGAGATTTGAATATTTAAAAGTTTACTCTGATTGTAATTTGGAGGAGAGACTGGAATAGAGTTGTCACAGACATTCCTAGGACCTCTGGCTATGTTACCTTACAGGATAAAAGAGACTTCACAGATGTGATGTTAAAGACCTTGAGATGGGAAGATTACCCCAGATTATCTAGATGGGCCCAGTCTAATCCTATGAGTCCTTAAAAGCAGAAGAAGACAGAAAAGTGGGTCAGAGAGATGACATGGGAGAAGAGGAGAGACTTGAAGTGTGAGAGAAACTCCACCTAACATTGCTGGTTTTGAATATGGAGGAAGAAGGCCATGAGCCGAAGAGGACAGGTTGCCTTTAGAGGCTGGGAATGACCTCAACTGACAGCTCTCAAGGAAATGAGGATCTCAGTACTACAACTGCAAAGGACTGAATTCTGCTAACAACCCAAATGAGCAAAGAAACAGGCCTTCCCTTAGAGCTTCTAGAAAGGTGTGTTGCTTTGCCAATACCTTGATTTTAACCGAGAGACATCTGTGTTGGACTTCTGATTTACAGAACTGTAAGATAATAAATTTGTGTTTCTTAAGCACTAAATTTGTGGCCACCTGTTATGGAAGCAATAGAAAACTAATACAACATATATTCCTTCTTTTCTTGTCAACACCAGATTAATGGGTATAAGGGACATAATACATATAAAATTTACAACAAAGTAATGTTTAAAAAAAGAGATCAGAAAATAGTATATTCAGGGCCAACCCCATGGCTCACTCAGTAGAGTGCGGCGCTGGGAGGTTCGGATTCTATATGGGGATGGCCGGTGCGATCACTGGCTGAGCGTGGTGCGGGCAATCCCCTTACTGGTCACAAAAAAACAAAACAAAACAGAAAAAGAAAATAGTATATTCATAATAATGCAATTATATAAAAATGATTTTTTTTTCTTTTTTGTGACTGGTAAGGGGATCGCAACCCTTGGCTTGGTGTCGCCTGCACTGGGGTCTTCAAATGCACTCTCCATAGAACTTCTACTTCCTCTCCCAGCTCAATTTTACTGAGCTACTCTTTAATGTCACTAACGCGGCGGGAGCGCCGCTGAGCTCCCAGCTCCGTACTCTCCCGAGTGAGCCATGGGGTCGGCCCTAAAAATGAATTTTTTAATATTAAAGATAGTAAACACTTGAAGAGTTTGAGGCATTATTCGAGAGAAGTCACCTAGGTTTCTTGGACTCAGTTTTATCAACTATGAAATGAGGGTTTGTTGAGTGAAATGAGTATTATAAAGGTGTTCATTTTTGTCCTAATACAGATCTATGAATTATTTACCCCGTTTTTTATAAATATGTTTAAATGGGTAATGTATATGAATATATCTTCAGAGACGCTTTATTGCAAGTCAGCCTATTCAGAGCAGGAAGTGTTCCTTCTTTCCCTCAACTGGGCCTGTTCTCCCCAAGAGGGAAAATGTGTTCAGGTTTCTCAGGATTCTGGGACCATGCTGCTTGCTCCCCCTTTTGGAATAGGAAAACAAGTCAAGAGACCCCAGTCATGTGCTATATAAACAAGAACAGAATTTCTGGGCCCTAGAATTATAATCCTTTTATTCCACTGGATTCTTGGGATAACTTGAAACCAATCATCTGGTGTTCACAGTTTTAACAAACATAAAATTAATCTGAAGAATCAACAGAGATTAGTTTTCTAAAATTTTGAAGCATAATAATATACTGAAACTTTCTACTTATTAGAGCAGACAAGGACTTTGGTTCAGTACATTATAGTTGAAACTTTATGTCACTATTTGCTGAAGTGTCTTCTTATTGATCCTTTAGTAGACTACAGTATTGATAATGGTAATCTACTCTGTGATTCGAGCTGGATAATTTGATTATATAATTTTAGTATTCACATGTACCGTGGTGCATACTATGAGCTGGATAATTGTGAATACATGGTGAATAAAGTCTGAGCTGGATAATTTGATTAAATAATTTTAGCATTCACATTACCTTTGCATGGAGACAAAACTCCTAACCTTCCTTCACAGGGTTCATAAGGGACAACTGGATAAGCATATGATTGATCAAACACTGAAGAGGAAAAAAAAAAAATCACACACACACGCACACACACACACACACATTCACTCACCCCATATATTTTTTCAACTTAATTCTCTAAGCATTCCCATGAAGTAGTTTCCCCGCTAGCCTCCGAGCCAAGGCTAACCTGGCTTTACTTATTAGCATTGTGATTCTGGACACGTTCATGACCTCTCTGTGCCTCAGTTTCTTCACTCACAAAATACTGATGATAGCAGCTACCTCCAGCACTTGGTTTCATGATTCAATAGGCCTATGCAAAATGCTTAGCATCCTACTTGTCATATGGTAAACATTCAATAAATACTTGTGATTCATAGTTGCGATTTAATGTACCTCTCAGGAACTCCTTCTTCCTTCAGATGTATGCTCACTTTAGATATAATGAACAGAAATATATGATGCATCTGTTCCCAATCCTTGTATCAGGAGCTTCTGAACTCCCATATTTCTCAAGAAACCTTGTTCTTAATCGCAACTTTCTGATACTGGCACAAATAACCTAGCCCCAGTCTTAGTGAATTTGCTTCATATTGTCTAGGGGCCCTTGCAGCCTCAAGGCTGTCAGGTTCCCAAACAACAGTTTCCCACTTTTGGTAAAGGAGATTAATAATAGAACTGGTATGACCAAAAGTAGGGGTTCTACTGAAGGCAGAGCTGACTAACCTTTTCATATCACAAAGAGTATTTTGTATTAAGGGTTGATCTTTGAGTTGACTTTCTACTGTATAAAGTTCACTCCATCTACTCCAAAATCTATTTATATTAGAATGACTTTTAAGAGCCCTACTTAGTGACAGGTCAGAAAGAGACAGGTGGTAGGGAACAGACAGATCATCAACATCAAAAGGTTTTTGTCTGTTTGTTTGTTTTGTACTATGTGAAAAAAAGAGAGGTTACTTTGTTCTAGTCTGGAAAAGCCAAGTTTGTCTCTTCTGCATCATTAGGAAGCAGCAGTCTAGAACTCAAGGAGTGCTAGAGCAGATTAGGGAATGAGATACACTCCTTGCCAATGACAAAATGAGGCAAAACTACCTTAGAAGACACAGTAGGTTTTTTATTTTGTTTTGCTACTTTATTTTAATCTAAGTAATTTTGGTTTGGAAATAAAGGATCAGTTTCTTGGTCACCAAACCTGATATTTCCACTACACTTTTTTATCATAAATGCTTTCCCCAAAATACCTCTCTGAAATCTAACCCTCCCTCCCCCCTCATGCCCAATACTCAGTTATAGATCGGAACCACAGAGAAAACTTCTTGGGTGAGGGGGCGGTTTCTGTGTCTTTGTTGTCCTCCCTCTACTGGAAGGGAAGTACCCAAATAACTATCTTTTCATATGTTGTTTTATATTTTTACATTTCTTGCTATTTTGCTTGTTTTCTTTTTTTTTCTTTTTTTTTTTTTTTTTTTTTTTTTTCCTTTTTTTTTTTTTTTTTTTTTTTTTTTTTTTTTTTGCTATTTGACCTATTATGTTTTGTTTTGTTTTGTTTTTATTTTCTCTAGTAAACAGAAGATGGGTGTTATATTTTTATTTCTATTTTTATTTCTACTAGTATTTAAATTTTACCATTCTTAAATTTTATTATCTCTTTTATGTATGAAACATTATGTGTTGATTCTTACCTCTTTCCCATGATAAGTATGAGGAAATAAGCATGATTTTTCTCCCTCTGATCTTTTTTCTCAACTGTAGCTTCATTTTAGTTGCTAATAATACTTGTATATATTCTTGTATATATACTACATTATATATGTACATCAGTTACAAACCTGGAGAAAAGGAAGGGAAAGTGGCAACATCTTAGTGAGGTAACTAGAAAATTAAATAGGCAGTGACAATACAGTATGAAATGCTATAAAAGGAATTTACAGGGTACACAGAGCACACTTAAACTGAATTGGGCTTGGGAGTCCTTTTAGGAAATAGTTTTGATATTTGTGTTCTATTTTGTAATTATACTTATAACAATATTTAGATTTAGTAAATTTTATATTTGACTGATTTCTGTATTCCTTACCATTCTTTAACATGATTCATTCATGAGTTCTTGGTAAGCTGGCAGTGTCTTTGAGTAATGTTTTCAGTAGTAGTTTGTAGTAGATTTTGTAAGTCTTTATATACCAGATAATGTCTTTCTTTTAGTGTCATGTAAAAATGATAATCTGAAGGGCATAAAATTATTGGGTTGTCTCTTTTTCTCCTCTTAGACTTTGCTATGTGGCCAGCCTGATTTTTGGTACTTGATAATTTATCTCTCTTGCTGCCTGCATATTTGTAAGCCTATTTCTTTTTCATCGAAGTTCACAAATTTTCCAGGATATATATGCAGGTATTGGTCTTTTTAAAATTAAGTTTGTTATGTGATAAATCTTTCCAATCTGTATACTTAGTTCTTTCCATTGCTCAGATTTTTTTTTCCATTTTATTAATTTCTTTTCCATGCTATTTTCTTCTTCGTGGATCTGAATAGTCTGTATGTCATCATAACTTTATATTTTATGTTCTTCCTTCTGTCTTTTCTTCTGCTTTCAGGGAAAGCATCTCAAACCAAATGGCTAAATCTGTTGTTGTCTTTTCTTTGATTGCTTGTTCGTTTTAATTTTCAATATTGATTCTGTACTTCACTGTTGTATAAGGCTGATTGTAGTTTTAGTTTTTAATTTTTACTTCCTCACCATTATGTATTATCTACCTCATTTTAAAGTTCCACACAACTAATGCTATGTCTTCTGTAATTTTCCAATTTTTTTTCTGGAGAGCATTCTTTGAATTCTGTTGAAAACACTAAAAGTTTCTTCTGTTCAGAAGGTTTTTTTCTAAATTTGCCCTTTTTTAAAAAAAATATAAAATCCATGTATATAGTCTTTTAAGTTACAAAAACTTTTCAAGTTTTCCATATTTCTTCTTTTCCTTTTCTTTAAAACTGTTTACTTAACTCTGAAGAGAAAGTTATATTTGAACCTATTATTTGCCTTTGAACAGGTGTTACATTATCAATCACAGAGAGATGAGTGATCCGCACATAGGCAGCATCTGTATCATCCAAGACCTTGTTAGAAATGAAAAATTTGAGGCCCCAGCCTGGACTTGCTGAATCAGAATCTGCATTTTAACAAGATACACGGGTGATTGATGTGGACATTAAAGTATGAAAAGCATTAATCTACATTAATGCTATTAGAATACTCATTACAGTTTCCCAAGTTTGAGGGATGATTGATGAACCTAACCCCCGGTTTGGGGTATTTAGTGTTACTGTCTGAGGAAGTACCTCCTAGACCCACTTCATTATCTACTTGTTTATCTTTCTGTAAAGAAGCAATCTTTAAAAAATCGGGAGTGGGGGATCAATAACCCACAAAGTACGCTACTCCCATTGCTTCTCCGGGCTTGTCCTCTTCACTATTTCAACCTCAAACCATGTTTTATTCCTGACATAGGGGAAGAAAAACTTCATCTCTACCCTCCTATGGTCAGTGACTAGGGCCTGTGAACTTAACTGACAAAAGACAGATTGACGGGAGAAAAGTAATACAAGTTTTAATATTTTTACATGCATGGGGACTTCACAGAAAAGAAATGAAAACCAAAAGAAGTTGTTAGACCCAGGGGCTTATATATCATTTTAACAAAGGGTAATAAATTGTGAAGAAATGACTAGACAAAGAAAGAGGGGTTAGGCTCCTAGGGGTGGAAAATTGTGAGAAGTTGACTAAGAAATATGTGGTAGATAAGGGTTGTTTAGTAAAATTTGTTATGTAGACTGATCTGGTTGCCATTTCAGGTCTTCCTGATATGGAAGAGGGGAACACCATTAAAAATGGAAATTTTCTTCACCTTAACAAGGGGAAATTTTACCCTGCTTAAAAGGGGAAAGAGGAATGGCAGAAAGTTCTTCCTGTGTCTGTCATTTCTCAATTGCCATCATATCAAAATAATCCTTATGCCAAAGTGAAATATTTTGAGGTGGTATATTCTGATTGTCTTCACAGGGAACCATGGTCCTGAAATGTCCTTTTTCATGATTGGAATACTGGAAATTCTTCCTAAATTCTAACATATATTTTCCTTAATTTCCAAAAAGGTTGAAACTTGTCATCATTGTATTTTCATGAAAATTTCACGGGAAGATTAGGAAGGGCAAATCGGGCATTGTTAATGTTTCCATCATTACCTGAGACATCCTCACTATAAAAATGCAAGAGCCAGATGACCATTTTTGAGAAATGCTATATGAAGAATTCCTCACTGAACAGAGAATTGCATAAATGACTTTGAGTTATTCTGCCACCCAAACTAATATATTATGATTCAGTGATCCTTTTGTTATATGTAGTCCAATTTAAATATTTCTTCGTAACATAGAATCAAGTGAAGATTTATAAAGGCATAGATCTTATAGAGTGTTTAGCTATAAATGCTGTTTAGTCTAAGACTGTGACTTTCTTAGAAAGATTAGTGTCAGTCCTTTTCTAATCATTGTTTAGTCTAAGACTGTGACTTTCTTAGAAAGATTAGTGTCAGTCCTTTTCTAATCATTAAAAATGTTAAATTATACCTGGTATTTAGTTTATAATTTATACATATTGACTTAATTTACATTTCCATGAGGTTAATCTTTTGATTCCCATTTTACAATTGAATTAAAAGGTAGCCAAATAGTCTTTTGTGTCTATTTTTATTTCTTATATCTAAAATCTAATAATATTCCATTATAATAAAAAATTGTGGTCTTTAAAAAATATATATAGCCAACAAGATTACACAATTTGTTTAACACAATTAAGCTGATAATTGCAGAGCCTCAATTACTTACTGGCTGTGTGAACTACTAAAGTGACCAACCTCTTCGTGTTTCAGTATCCTCATTTGTAGAAAGAGAATTGTTATACCTTACCTCAAATAGTTCTTGTGAGGATTGATGTGCCAATGTATATCAAAGTTTGTAGTATAATGTCTGGTAAATAGTAAGTGCTCATTAATTTTTCATTTTCTCCTTTTCCCCAATTCTGGTTTTTGAGGCATACCTAGTACCTTCCTGACTTCATGTCTCTACTCCCTTTTCTCTCTTTGCCACTAATCTCAATCTGTTGAAAAGGCACCCATTTAATTTAGACTAAGGAAATAATCAGACCTGCACTAAGGCATATCTACAAGGAAGTTTGTCACAGTATTCTTTATCATGACAAAAATGTGGAGCAATTTGATTAATTTTTTAATTTTTAACTGAATTTTTAATTTAATCAAATCAAAATTTGATTTTTTAAATCTGTTTAAGTAATGGTATGTACTTCATAGAGATGTAATGAAGATTAAGTGAGTTAATATTTATAAAACATTTAGAACAGTGCCTAGTACATAGTAATCACTGTGCTTTTAAAAAAATTATATTCATATCACAGAATATGATATACTTGTTAAAAATGATAATTACAAATCTATATTTTAATTCAAATTGGTCACAATGTATCATTATGATAGAAAATAGGTTATAACACATTATCTATGATATCACTAATAAAGGTCTGGGAGAATATATTAAAATTCTTTTTTAAATTAAATTTTTAAAAAAGTATAGAACCCAATGTACAGACTGATTTTTCTAACACCTGATTTCCTGGCAGTCAGTCAGAACTGGGTTATATAAAACCTCAAGAAATGTATTTAATGGTGAAGATTTTCAAGAATTTGCCTTCAACTCCTCTAGGTCCATGTGGCTATCAAAGTCAAAGTAGATTGCTATGGACCTTGTTTTTATTCTGATTAATAGTGAGCTGCTAGAGCTCAAACTGATTAGGCCTACTTACTTAGAAATTAAGAAGCTTTGGGGGTAAACTGTCAAATGGCAACTTGCTTTGTGTACCTGGGGGGGGTATTTAGATACAACTAACAGATTACAGATTTCCTTGAAGAGAAAACTGTCAGAATCACTTTTCTGTTAAAATTCTAGTTATCCTTCATAGGGTTGTTGTGAGGATTAAATGAGTTAATATATCTAAAGCACTTAGAAGAGTACCTAGCATATAGTAGGCACTATATGTTTATTATTGTTATTTTTGTGTTTTTATTTGAGCCATGCAGTATTTAAGTGAAGCAAAAGTTCTAGTGAAGTGTCTGTCACCTGATGACTACTCCTATCCAACCTAAAGATAGGAAGAAATGGCATAATTTTCCCACTTTTTTATTACCAAATATCAAAAAATATTGGAAAGGAGGAGACAAAGCAGTTATTATTAACAGATTGTATAATTGTTGGCCTAAACATTTCAAGTGAATGGATTGAAAAATAATATATCAATAAAATCTGATCAGCAAGATTGTCAAATGTAAGATTAATATTAAAAGAAAAAATAGCTTTCCTATATACCAACAAATATCAATAGGGAAAAAAAAAGATCCCATTTAGAATAAGAACAGAATCAATAAAACTACTGGGAAATAAACCTAACTAGAAATGTACAACATCTATGGGAAGAAAATTATAAAACTTTGCTGGTGGACATAAAAGAAAAATACATGAAGAGAGACACCATGTTCTTGGATCAGAAAATTCAATTTTGTCATTTTCTCCTTGAAATTATCAGTGAATTTAGTGGAATATCAGCAAAAGACCCTGTGGATTACTAAATGAAACTTGACAGGTTAATTCTCAACTTTTTCTGGAATATGTAATATATGAGAATAACCAACAAAATTTTGAATAACAGCTATGATATTTGAATTCTTACTAGGTGTCAGGTTTTAGTTTAAGTTCTTTACATGTATTTACTCATTAAATCCTTCTAGTAAAAAGATGTAGGAATTGTTAGTATCATCATTTTTCAGAGCACATCTACTAGAAAAGCACAGAGAGATTAAATAACTTTCCCAAGGACACCCAACTAGTAAATGACAGAACTGGGATTCAAACAGTCTGATTCCAGAACTTCTATTCTTGACAACTACACTGCTACATGTATACTGAAGGAATATTTTCACTACTTGATTTCAAAATATCATATAAAGTAATAAATTAAAATGTATGATTTTGGTGCAAAAATAAATTAACACAATGGGATAAAATATACCCATTGGACTGTAGCTTATTTATGATAAATCAGTTATTTCAAATCAGGCAGAAAAAGTTTAGTTAATGGTGTTGAGGCAATTCACTATCTCTTTGAAGAAAAGCATGAATTTGTTCACTGCCTTATACCATGCCCATGATTAAATTCCAAATACATTAAAGACCTAAATATTAAAAGTATTAGAAAGAAAATACATGCGCCGGCCCGGTGGTGCACTGGAGAGTGCGCCGCTTGGGAGCACAGCGGCGCTCCCGCCGAGGGTTCGGATCCCATGTGGAGACCGGTTCCCGCTCACTGGCTGAGCGCGGTGCGGGTGCAACACCGAGGGTTGCAATCCCGTTGCCGGTCCCTGGTACGGGCGCGACACCAAGGGTTGCGATCCTGTTACCGGTCAGTAAAAAAAGACAAAAAAGGGGAAAAAAAAAAGAAAGAAAGAAAGAAAATACAATTTTTAATACTCTTGAGTGTGGAAAAAAAACTTGCTAACATATAAAATCTAAAGCCATAAAATAAATTATTGACAAAATTTAAGACATTAATATGATAGAAGACAGCATAAACAAAGTTAAATCACAATCTGAGAAAATAATGGCAATGTCTATAATGTATCAATGATTAATATACAGAATATACAAAAAAAAATCCCAAGGACTTAAAAATAAAAAAGGCTAACAGCTTATAGAAAAATGACCGGGCCAGCCCGGTGGCGCACTGGAGAGTGTGCCACTTGGGAGTGCGGCGGCACTCCCGCCGAGGGTTCGGATCCCATGTGGAGACTGGTTCCCGCTCACTGGCTGAGCACGGTGCGGGCGCAACACCAAGGGTTGCGATCCCATTACCTGTCAGTAAAAAAGACAAAAAGGAAAAAAAAAAAATGACCAAAGGATATCAACAGATAGTTCATAAGAACTAAAATTGTTCCCCCAAAATGAAGATACTTGCTTTTACTAATAATGGAAATTAAAATAATAATAAGATATCATTTTTCAATTATCAGATTAGTAAAAAATGTTTACACTTATATCTAGTATTGAAAAAAGTAGTGAAAAAAACTAACACTGTTTGAAGCTATTAATTAGGGTATAAACTTGTACAGCATGTTTGAGGACAATTTGTACCTCCAGTGATCCGTTTTATCCTATCCTATTGTATCCTTTCCTATTCTGTTCTGTTCAAGAAATACTCTCACATGTGTACAAGAATATAAGTATAAAATGTTCACTATATAATTGTGTTTAAGAGTAAGAAGCTAGAACAAATCTAAATATCAGTAGAAAAATAGCTAAATAATGGACCATCCCACTGTGGAATATTATATATCCTTTAAAATGGGATGAGACAGTCATATGTGCTGACATTAAAAGATCTCTAAAACATGCAAAGTTTAAAAAGGTAGGTCACCAAACAATGTGAAATACCATCTACACCTAAAAATCTATCTATATTGTGGATATCTATATATGTTATTAGTTAAATTATCCTTTCATCTTGAAGAAGAAATGAGGTTTCAGGATGGAAGAAAAGGGGGAATTTCAATTTTTATTTGGTTGCATTCTTGTAACTTTTAAGAATGTGTTCAGTATTGCTTACTGTTTCAAAATATAGTAAATTATAGAGGATAAATTTAAAGGTAGAGAATCCTTTTAAGGTAACTTTGTTCATCCCTTGTCTTCTTTCCTTTTGCAGGTTTAGCCTCTATAGAGTAGAACAAAAAGAATAATCTTCTTTTCACATAACCGTAACCAATATTCCTCAGGGGATTTAGTTCACACAAGTAGAAAAATAGAAAAGCATTCTGTTTATCCTGCATTTTCCTTTGCTTAATTTCATCCCATTACACCTAGTTAGATTTGGTCTCTTGAGACATGTTTTACTATTTTCTCTTGCTTGATTGTCATGTTCATTAAATGCCTAGAGAATAGTCATGACAATGTCTTCTTTAATTCCATTTTAAAAGCATTATCATGCACATATATTTTATTGTGAAATACCTGGAACACTTTTTAGGAGCAGGCAAAATAGAATCATAATAAATCATGACATCTTCATCTATCTGCTCTGCTCTCTCTCTGCCTACCATTTAAATGTATGCTACATACATATAAGAGGCCCTCAGTGAATACTGAATGAATTATCTTTATCTATATTTAGGGGTTCTTTAGAATTCCCCTTTTTCTCTGTCAGTGTGTGCTATAAAGAGAACAGTGTCATTATCCTTAATAAGGCCAAGAAAATTTGACTCTGGTTTTTAGCAACTAGGAGCATCTTTCCTCTGGAAGAATCCGAAAGACCCATGTTTCTTCTCCCCCAAGCATATCAAGGTATCATTTCAGCTGGTTCGTACTATATTACATTAGAAACTTATTGTTTTGCATTAGAAACTTCCAGAATGAAAAAATATAACCTTACATTCAGTACTTCAGGATTACATACGAATTTATTCAGAAGCAAATCTATTTTAAATGTATTATTTCATATCATTTAAAACTGAGACATGCTTGTTCAGGATTCTTTTATAACTCTTGCTGTGTAACCAGTGTAACCCTTGAGTTCTTCATCTTTAAGGGCGTATTTATTTTACAGAAGAATTATGAAGCATGTTCTCATTGGAAAGACTCCTTGTAAATATTTAACTTCTACATCCTCTTTTGTACAATCTCTGTTTTTATATTCTGAAAAAAATACATATTATAAATCTGCTTTTTCTTCTAATTTGTCATAACATAAGTACAATAGAAGGGACTTCAAAATGTCATCTGGTCTAATTATTAGCCTTTAGGCAGGTAAATACTTCAAGAACTCAGGACAGATTCATCTTTTCTCTGCTTGAAAACCAAGAAAGATGTAAACCTCATATCTTCCTTCTTCAGTCATTCAGCGTGAGGTCCCTTATACTCTGGAGGTAGTTCTTAAGCCCTGTTCTAGTTCTTTCTGTCTTAATAAATACTAACTGTGGTGATCCTTGACCATAGAAAACAGCCCAGCATCTACCCATATGAAAAATCATTAGACTTAAGGGACAATTTTAACTCACCCTTTTATCATTTTTATTAGTCATCTACTGCTACATAACAAATTACCTCCAAACTTGGTGGCATACCATAACACATTTATTATCTTAAAGCTTCTGTGGGTCAAGAATGAGTGTGACTTAGCTGGGTTCTCTGGCTCAGAGTCTTCCACAAGGCTGCAGTCATTCCAAAGCTCTATTGGAAGGATTCACTTCCTAGCTTACTCAGATGGTTTTGGGGGATTTAGTTCCTTACAAGTTGTTGGACTGAGGTCTTTCTTCCTCAAGAGCTGTTGGCCACAGAACTCCTTCAGTTCCTTGCCATATGGGCCTCTCTATAGAGCATCTCACAACATGGCACCTTGCTTCATCAGAGTGAGCAAGTGAGTAGGTAAGAAAGTATGACTATGACAGAAGTCACAGTCTTTTGGAACCCAGTCACACAAGTGATATCCAATCACTTTTGCCACATTCTATTCTTTTCTTCTAGTCTGGGTTTCAGGAAATGCTAATGCCATACCTGCTGACATGTCCAGACACATGATAGTAAATATCCAATTGTTTCTTATGAAAATAAAAAATTTCACATACCGGTAGCTTTTTAGAGATTTAAGATCCACACCAATCTGTAGTCAGTTGAATTCATACCTAGGGCAAGGATTCAAACTAGGGATTAACTCAGCAAGTCACCTGACAGTCACCTTGAAATCAAATATACCCCAGGTCTTTCTCTTTTCTTTAGATGCTTAAAAGGTTGGAATAAAACTAATCTGAGGCAAACCTGTCTGAGAAGTTCTAGCTTATACAGATGACAGAACATCTTTACTGCAGACTAGGTTGATATATGTTTAAAGCTAGGTTTATTTCCTTCCTGCAGAAGTTATCACCTGTAGTGATTAATTAGGCAGTGACCGGGCAATTACCATTGAAACACTACACCATGAGAAGTTGTTCATATGAAAAAAGCCAGAAAATCAGATCATGTTTTGGAAAGGAAGGGACTGTTTGAAGTAACAAAGTGAGAGCATCTCTTTCCCTCTAGGTCTTACTAAAGCTTACTCGTAGGAGATTACAGCAGTAGTTTGTTAGGGAGGAAAATGGTCTTCACTGTCTGAGAAAAGATGTTCTGCAGCCAGTGTTACCAACTCTTCAACTGAAGCCTGTTTCTTATTATTCTGGCCTTGGTTGAGATCACAAACCATTACTGCATTATACTTTTTTGATCATGACTGGAAATAGGCGTATACACTACTATATGTACACAGACAAGTACACACATTAAGGGCATTTTCGTCTCAACGACTTCTACCCAAGGGTCAATCTCCCCAGCTTTATTAGCTTTTTCTAGAGCCATGTGCCATCTCCTAAACTTGTGGCTTAGGGCATTATTGGAATTTAGGTGGATCATTTTCTGTCTCTATGCTTTTGATAGCCTTAATTTCAGGTATTTTAATAGATATTTCATATAAAAGTGAGATGACTTCTGTTCAGTGCTTCCTGTGGTATCCAACTTAAAGATACCTGGATAGGAGGCAGCTGAAGTGGAGATCTGGCTCTGGCCAGTAACCACAGACAACATAGTTGTGCTAGAATGTGGGTAAGGGTAGGCACTACCTATGAGTGGCTGGAAAGAGGTGCCAGAAGCTGATGGCAGTAGCCATGCCGAATTCACAGCTGGAGCACGGGTGCTGGAAAAGTTGCAGACACTTCCTGTTAAAGAAACTGCATTGCTCATCACAGGAAGAGAGAGCTGGAGAGAATTTGCAGCTCCAAGTACAGATGGATTTTGGAAATTTTCTGCAAGGAACAAAAGGGTGATGAAAAATCAATGAGACTGATAAACTTTCACTATCTTTAAGGAACAGCATTATCTTAAGCTTGCTGTAATCAGGAAGTCTCTAATACCAATAGTCACTGTGATACCAACGTCAAAGTGTATGATGTCTGTAAGTGCTGGAACACTTTGGTACTCTTCTGAGGAACTGCCTCTGCTCCAACTGGGGCAGAGATGTGCAGAAGACCCATGTTTATTCTTCAAATCCAAGAGCATGGAATGTCTTTCCAACTTTCTGTGTATTCTTTAATTTCTTTCAACAGTGATTTGTAGTTCTTGTGTAGAGATCTTTCACCTCCTTGATTAAATTTATTCCTATGTATTTTATTGTTCTGGTTACTATGTAAATGGCCTTGCTTTCTTGATTTGTTTTCCCACTAGTTTGTTGTTGGAATTTAAAAATGCTATTATTTTTGCATGTTGATTTTGTATCCTACAGGATTACTGAAATTGTTTATCTGCTGTAAGAGTTATTTTGTACAATCTTTAGATTTTTCTTTGTATAGGATCATGTCACCTGCAAACCGGGACAATTTGACTTCATCTTTTCCAGTCTGCATGACCTTTATTTCTTTCTCTTGTCTGATTACAGGCATATTCTAGCTAGCTATGTGATCAACATTAACTATGGGAAATTCTATTACCACCATTTACTGAAACCAGGTGCAAATCAAGAATCCGATTATTATTTCTAAATAATGCTGTCAGTCTATTAAAACCTGCTGTGTGACAACACTAATACCTACAGTAAGAGAACATCATTTATCTTTAAGTAATTCATGCCATAGCACTGGACAAGGGTCAATAGCTTTGGAGATGAGCATGAGGTCAATCCAGACCAAATCCAAATATTCATCTTCTGGTTCTTAATTCTTCAACATATTGTAACTGATTGCATATTCTAACTTAAATATATGGTAATAAAACTTGACAGTGTTCTGTAAAAGTTTATTTTAAAAATCCTTAAACTTTATTTGCTCATTTTCTATTCTACTATGTATATTTTTTGCTTCCTCTGCATTCTTTCCGCAAATTCCCAAGGACAATTCTGATAAAAATTACATCTATATTTTGGTTGGAGGTAAATTTATTCCAACAATCCTCAGGTGTGTGATGTCTGTAGTGTAAATCTGGTGAGCCGGATGATCTCCTACAGGCTCAGAGCAGGGTAATAGGAAGTGTTCTTATTGCTGATCACTCCCATTGGGATCGGCACCCCAGTATCCCAACACACAAGCTACTGAGCCATGCTTGGTGGTTTTGCTGAGCCACAGTGCTGTGTACTTAATACCAATCAGTGCTTCATCTGATTTTCATGATGGGCATAGATAGTATCACTTAATAGTGTCAACATAATTCCAGAAAAATGGAGGGACTGGCAAACAAATGGATCATAGGAGCCCTTGATAACAGACTATTTTCCAAGTAGTGCTCCCCAATCAAAAGACAACCCCATGCCACATGCCAGTCTGTGAGCTAGATATTAATAAACAAGGTATAATAAGCAGGAAATTGCAGTAAATACGAATGTATAGTTAGCCATAAAATATGCCGACAAAGATTTTAATAAAAACTGGTAAAAGCAGAGAGGAAAACAATAACCATAAGGGATTTCC
>NW_007733769.1:2346-2637 GCF_000696425.1 Galeopterus variegatus | reverse complement strand
GTCAACGTCTAAGAAAATGTCACCCCAAAGCCTAAAAGAAATCACCTATAGAATGCAATTTGAAAAGCAACCCAAAGGACTCCATGAAGTTGTCTTGATGAATGCGGAATTACACATGTGGTGCTTGACTTTTTCTTTTTATTCTGAGGTAGGTCGTTCTTTTTATTCTTAGGTCTAAAAACGATTAATGACTGTTAATCAGTACGCGCTCTGATTCAGGAAGAAAATATTTGTAAAGATGAAAAGCAGCCTTTACTTGAAACCTACTTATCACGCAAAGGATTTGTCATT
>NW_007733769.1:0-242 GCF_000696425.1 Galeopterus variegatus | reverse complement strand
TGGCTCCTTGCACCTCTTCATAGGCATTCTGCCATCCTGCTCTTTTATACATGGGAAGCATTTGGGATATTTTCTCTCTTCTCACTAGAGAGAATTCAGTGTGGCAGTTACTGTAGCCTCGTCTCCCTTGTAAACAGCCACTGGAGAATCTTGGGCATCTAGGATTCTTCTTATGCCATGCTGGGTGCAATGCCAGGGAAAATGAAGAGAAGAATAGTTAGAGAAAGAAGACATTGATGGAA
>NW_007733768.1:103346-104858 GCF_000696425.1 Galeopterus variegatus | reverse complement strand
ACCTATAGCCATCTGATCTTTGACAAAGGCACCAAGCCTATACACTGGGGAAGAGATGGCCTCTTCAGCAAATGGTGCTGGGAATACTGGATATGCATATGCAGGAGAATGAAACCAGTCCTGTACCTCTCACCATATACCAAAGTCAATTCAAAATGGATTAAACAATTAAATACACACCCTGAAACAACAAAACTTCTTTAAAAANCAATTCAAAATGGATTAAACAATTAAATATACACCCTGAAACAACAAAACTTCTTTAAAAAATACATAGGAGAAACACTTCAGGAAGTAGGACTGGACACAGGCTTCATGAATACAACCCAAAAAGCACAAGCAGCCAAAGGAAAAATAAATAAATGGGATTATATCAAACTAAAAAGCTTCTGCACAGCAAAAGAAACAATTAACAGAGTTAAAAGACAACCAACAGAATGGGAGAAGATATTTGCCAAATATATTCTGACAAAGGATTAATATCCAGAATTTACAAGGAACTCAAACAACTTTACAACAACAACAACAAAAAAAACAAGTAACCCAATTTAAAAAATGGGCAACAGAGCTAAATAGGCATTTCTCAAAGGAAGATATATGAATAACTAACAGACAGATGAAAAAATGCTCGACATCACTCAGCATTTGGGAAATGCAAATCAAAACCACACTGAGATACCATCTCACCCCAGTTAGGATGGCTAAAATCCAAGACTGAGAATGATAAATGCTGGTGAGGTTGCGGAGTAAAAGGAACACTCATACATTGTTGGTGAGACTGCAAAATGGTGCAGCCACTATAGAAAATGGCATGGAGGTTCCTCAAACAATTGCAGATAGATCTACCATATGACCCAGNCAATTCAAAATGGATTAAACAATTAAATATACACCCTGAAACAACAAAACTTCTTTAAAAAGACATAGGAGAAACACTTCAGGAAGTAGGACTGGGCACAGGCTTCATGAATACAACCCAAAAAGCACAAGCAGCCAAAGGAAAAATAAATAAATGGGATTATATCAAACTAAAAAGTTTCTGCACAGCAAAAGAAACAATTAACAGAGTTAAAAGACAACCAACAGAATGGGAGAAGATATTTGCAAAATATACATCTGACAAAGGATTAATATCCAGAATTTACAAGGAACTCAAACAACTTTACAACAACAACAAAAAAACAAGTAACCCAATTTAAAAAATGGGCAACAGAGCTAAGTAGGCATTTCTCAAAGAAAGATATACGAATAACTAACAGACAGATGAAAAAATGCTCGACATCACTCAGCATTTGGGAAATGCAAATCAAAACCACACTGAGATACCATCTCACCCCAGTTAGGATGGCTAAAATCCAAAAGACTGTGAATGATAAATGCTGGTGAGGTTGCGGAGTAAAAGGAACTCTCATACATTGTTGGTGAGACTGCAAAATGGTGCAGCCACTATAGAAAATGGCATGGAGGTTTCTCAAACAATTGCAGATAGATCTACCATATGACCCAGCTATC
>NW_007733768.1:100630-101780 GCF_000696425.1 Galeopterus variegatus | reverse complement strand
TGCATATAAAAATATACTGGATAAAAAAGAGACGTATTTACAATAATGACAAAATTATAAAGTCCTAGGAACCTAAAAGAAATGTATAAGATCCCTGTAAAAAATTACAAAATTTATTGAAAATGCAAAGGCCTAGGGCTGGCCCGGTGGTGCACTCGGTAGAGTGCGGCGCTTGGGAGTGCGGTGGCGCTCCCGCCGAGGNAAAGAAAATGCAAAGGCCTATATAAATGGATAAATGATACCACATAGTAAGAGTCAAGGTATGAAGATTTTGGAGAAATATAAACCCGCCAAATTTTGATTTATTTTTTACAAAATTATAACTGAGACCATAAGTCATGAGTTCAAGTGGGTATTTACTAAGAAACCTTGAGAGAAAGAATCATTGTTTTTCTTGTGCTTTAAGCTGAAGGCCAATATTTAGCAAGTAACTGAAATAAGGAAGATTAAGGAATGTGGATATGTGGTGCTCTCAAAAAAGCAACAATAATTTTAGCCAAAAGAGGAAATCTTCTTAACTTTAACCTTATACATCATTACATTTCTTCTTTATGTTTAACAAGGGTAGAATGCCCCTTGTCATATTAAGTTTATACCTACAAAGGATGCTAATCTACAAGCTCAAGGATAATATATAAACTGCCTATGTTGGAATGTTAGAATGTTTGTTGTAGAAAACTGTATTTATTCACTGCAATAGAGAAAGAATGTTTGTCATAGAAAATTGCAATCATTCACCTATGTGATCATAACCTACCCACCAACTCTGACCTCCTTGACTTTACAAACTATAACTCTATCAATACACAAAGACTATAAATTATGTTAAGAATTAGGAAAAGTATGTCTAGATAATTCTCCCTGGTGATTTTTCAAAAACACAATACAAAATGTTGTTCTTGAACAATTTCAAATTTCTGTAAGTTCATCTATAAATGTAATACAATCTCACAAGAGTATTTTATAAAACTTGACAAGGTAGTTCTAAATTTCATTAGGAAAAGGAAATGCAAAGAAGTACCCAAGGGTGTTTTCAAAGGAAGAAAGGAAAGAGTTAATATTCTTGCTAGATATGAAATCATGCATCACCGTACGTAACACGTGATCCATTACATACATGCGAGGAATTTGAATATTGGCACAGAGCTGG
>NW_007733768.1:97638-98982 GCF_000696425.1 Galeopterus variegatus | reverse complement strand
ACCCCGCGAGTGCCCTCTCAGATGTGGGGCTCCCATGGTACTACTGGCATAGATGGCAGCTATTCCAGAGAACCCTCCCCCCCCCGAAGCAGCCACAGGGAAGACCAAGGGGACAGGAGGAATGTCGCAGTAGGAAATATCTGGATGGGCCACTGGTCCAATGTGGTCCAGTATGACCAACTTGGTAAATACGTGGGGACCACGGCNTCTCTATCTCCCATTGTGCAAGCACAAACTCCTCATAGAGTGAAGGCATAAGCATAAAAATGCTTTAAAGGTACAGGAAAATAAAAGTTTATAAAATTGTGGTAGAAAAGACCTTTTAAAGCAAGACACAAAGCACAGAAATGACGGGAGTGTGATTGCATACTCCTGACTGCATAAAAATCTAAAACTTCCACAACAAAATAAAAAGACGAGAGAACAAGTGTATGCGCTATGTCCATAAAGCATTTACATTCAGTCTATGTTTACCTTAACTCTGGTAAATCCATTTTTTAAAATAAGAAACAACACAATAAAAATTAGACAAAGGATATGAGCAGTCATACACAAGGCCTACAAATGTATATAAATGTTTTTCCCTTTACTAATAATCATGGGAATTGGATAAAATATCTATGATGAAACATGTTCTCTTTTGCAGGGTGACTTTTCTGCATGACAACACACTATAGGAAGGAGAGTAAATGGGTACAATTTGTTTGGAGGGCACTTTGGCGCGTGTCGGCTGCTCTTTTTAAGGCGCACACCTGGAGTGGATGCAGTGCTGTGTGCAACTGCTCAGCCCACTTTGCCGTGAGAGGTTCCCGTGCCTGTCCATGGTTTAGGGTAAATGCTGGACACAGCCCTGTTCCCCCTCCCCGTGCATAGCACAGTCCCCCTTCCCCCTGGGACACGACCCCTGGTCAAGGCAGTTACCCAAGGAAAGGCACATCCCCTTTAAGACAAACAGAAGACTGGAGGAAGCGGGGACCTTAAGTACGTGACTTAGCACACTGGCACTAAAGCGCTCTGATGCCAGGAGAGTAGCAAGTAGATTAACGCATCTGTTCAGTCTGATCTCCTGCATGCTCTGTGGTATTTGAGCTGAGTTGGGGTCTGCACATAAGCTTGCAAATTATCTACAGCCCTACTTGGATCTGTTCACTATGTTACTGTCGTATGTACCTCATAGCAGTGTGGATGTCTAGCTGGCCAGCTGCCGTCAGTGATTCTCTAAGTCTAATAAACTGATGTCGCTACCTATTGAGATACGGGTGAGCTCTTTGGAATAGGCGAATACCCCGCGAGTGCCCTCTCAGATGTGGGGCTCCCATGGTACTACTGGCATAGATGGCAGCT
>NW_007733768.1:94627-96151 GCF_000696425.1 Galeopterus variegatus | reverse complement strand
CTGGCAAAAATGGCGTGGGTCACCTGTCATCCCTTGCCCAGCAGTACATTTACAGAACAGGGCTATGTGATGAGAATACCGACCGACTTGGATCATGGCAGGCTGCTGCCCCACATGGCCTGATGAAGGGAGCATCCCGGAGCTGCCCCCTCAGTGATCTGCTACAGAGGAGTTGCAAGAATTCCTCAGGGAATTGGGTAGGAAACGTGCTATTTACTGAGACCCCTTCTGTGGTCCAGACACGGTACAATTTACTGGAGGGATACAAGACGGGATTATACAGTCGGCTCCCGCAGCTGCTATGGAACTTTGGTATCTGTTCTGTCACCCCTAGTAGGGCAATCAGTTCAAAGAGGGGCAGAAGCCATTAGCTGATCTTGGGGAAACTGAAATTATATGACAAAAGGAAGGGATTTGCAAGGTAAAGGAGGCCGCACTGAAAGGGAAAAGAGGGGAAAAGGGAGACCAGAAAGCACCAGTGAAAGTTACTAGAAAACAGCTGTGGGTGGACCTGTCTAAGGCAGGGTTTGGTCTCCAAAAAACTAGATAGGCAGCCAAATGTGACACTGCTTAAGTTGTGGCAACAACTGCCCGAAGAGAAACAGTTTCAGCCCCNACCCCGCGAGTGCCCTCTCAGATGTGGGGCTCCCATGGTACTACTGGCATAGATGGCAGCTGTTCCAGAGAACCCTCCCCCCCTGAAGCAGCCACAGGGGAGACCAACGGGACGGGAGGAATGTCGCAGTAGGAAATATCTGGGTGGGCCACTGGTCCAATGTGGTCCAGTATCACCAACTTGGTAAATACGTGGGGACCACGGCATGAGTATGGGGATGCCCCGAAAACAGAGGCAGGACTGCTAGAGGCGTTGCAGGCAGTCGAGGAAAGAGGAGGTATGCAAAGGAAAAAGGTACAAGGCCACTGCTGCTATGATAGCGTGACATCTCCTCTGAGGGCTCAGGCTAGTGACCGAAAAGGACATTGAGTAGTGAAATCAAGGACAAAAGTTAAAGGAACAATTAAGATTAGAAAGAGAGGCTCGTTGAACTCAAGCCGATAGCGAGGACGTGACAGTGCATCAGCTGGACCGAGCCACTGGCCAGGTGCACAACTGGGCATGCTGTTCTGTGAAAACAGAAGGAGAGCAGGTGCCATGGGCTAAGGTCCGCACTTCAATTTCAAACCCAGAGTGGAATCCTAGAAAACCGAATCCCACTTCTGAGACCGGTGCCTCAGATGAGGAAGCTGAGAATTTCCAGGTGGAGGTAATCGATGATGAAGCAGAAAATCTTCAGGCTAGACCAGCAATAAAACAGAAGCTTAAGACTAGACAAGAGCAACCAGAAGGGCAAAGTGCCCAAGACTTACCTCCTCTGCTGGAATGTGAGCATGCGCGTGCCTGCCCTTATTCAGCAGAGCAGGCAGAACTGGGTACCAAGCACGCCCAGTGGATGCTCTGCTCATGGGATACTGGGACCAATGGCATAATATTGTCAGGGGGTGAGAGGATACTGGCAAAAATGG
>NW_007733768.1:88763-93077 GCF_000696425.1 Galeopterus variegatus | reverse complement strand
CCAAATGTGACACTGCTTAAGTTGTGGCAACAACTGCCCGAAGAGAAACAGTTTCAGCCCCTGCCAGAAAAGCAACTGGAGGCACGGCTGATGAGGGGATGCGCTCCTTTAGGGGGAGTGCGGGCAGAACCAAAGCTGGAGGATTCATGACATCACTCTCTACGGGGCCCTCTTCAGCTCACCCCAAGTGGAGCCGAGTGCTCCTGCAGAGGAAGATGACAGGTTTCATGTTCCCTTGATCCCACGCCTAGGGATGGGGCCAAGGGGTGCAGGAAATGCAAGTTGTCTCTGTCACCACGAGGCCCCACTTTGGGCTTGCCATGCACTGGTCCCTGTGGAACATACAAAGAGCGACTGCCTTAGTAGATACAGGAGCTGAACGTTCAGTCATATACGGGGAATCCATCAGCGTGTGACAGGCTGATTATTGCTCCAGAGATATAGATGGGCATGGTGCGCGATCCACTAAAGTGAGAAAGGGGAAGTTAACTTTAAGGATTAGGCGCCCCCCAGCCAAGGAGCGTGCTGTGTGTGTCTCATACTCAGGATGGACACACTGCAAGGTTTGTGTTTGCATCCTAGTGTGGGGAGTTTTGCCTACGAGGTAGGTTGTGAAAGGGGTGTACAGGGGAGTAAAAGCACAGTACCCTCCAGTGCAGCTGCCGCCACCCAGCAAATAGTGGCAGCTAAGCAGTGTTGGTTGCTAGGGGGTCACAAGTAAATTGGGGAAACTACACTGGAATTAGCCAAGGTGAAAATAATACACCCAGCCCATAGTTCATATAACTCCCTTGTGTGACCCACCTGTAAACCGGGTGGCACCTGGAGAATGACTGTGGACTACAGGGTACTAAATAAGGTAATTCCTCCTTTACCTGCAGCTGTACCTAATATTACTGATACTGTGGATAAATTAGGAACTCAGTTGTGAACATATCATGCTGCATCAGACTTGGCTAATGCTTTCTTTAGTATTGATATTCATCAAGACAGTCAAGACCAATGCACCTTCCTGTGGGAAGGACACCAGGGGACATTCATGGTTTTGTCAATGCGCTACCTGCATCTGCCACGGAATGGTCAGGGAAGACTTGGAAAAGTGGACGGTGTCTCCGTCAGTGAGACTATTCCATTCTATTGATGACATTATGTTAACCTCTGATTCTCTTATATTTGGGGGAGGCTACACCGTCGCTTATCGCTCCCCTACAGAGGAGGGGATGGACTGTAAACCAAAACACGATCCAGGCACCTGGATTATCCATCAGATGCTTCGGTGTTACTTGGTCAGGTAAGACAAAAGTAATGCCCTCCGTGGTAATAGATAAGACTCAAGCACACCTTAGGCCAACTACTGTTAAACGACTACAGGAATTTCTGGAATTGTTAGGATACTGGAGGGTGTCTATTCCCCATTTAGCTCAAATAGTGAGACCCCTGTACAAGCTCCTCAAAAAGGGAGCACAATGGGATGGGACTTCTGAGGGCCACAGCACTTTCAGTTCTGCAAAAGCAGCAGCAGGGGGCGGGCAAGCACTGGCTTCCTAAATCCAGTGCCACCTGTGAATTGGATGTAAATATTTCCCAGGAGGGCTATGCTGGGGGTTATGGCAATGACAGGGGAAAGCTCACCTCCCCGTAGGGTTTTGGTCCTAGACACAGAACGGAGCGGAGGCCCAATATAGCCTCATTGAACAAGTCAATGCTGTTTATCAAGCATTACTAGCCACGGAACCAGTCACCAGACAGGCAGCTATGGCAATGAGGACTGCACTGCCAATTGCTGGATGGAATAATGACATCTCCATGTGACCCCGCAGTGTTCAGACAACTACAGTGACCAAGTGGCGTGGCTTCTTACACAAATGCAGTACGTTATCCACAGAGCCCTTGGAGCCACGAACTACAGCAGTTATGGGGACCCATCACATTTGTGGACCCAGACAATGCGCTCACTGAACCCACAGTGCTGACTTCATCCCCCTTAGGGAAGGTGTGACACTAGTGCCAGAAGAGGCTTGATATACTGGTGGCTCCTGCTGAGGGCACCCCCTCAATGGAAAGCCCTCACATACCAGCCATCAACTGATGCCATCTGGGTGGTTGACAGCACCAGGCAAAGCAGCCAATGGGCTGAACTGCTAGCAGTCTGGATGGTGATAGTCAAAGAGAAAGGTCTGGAAACCATCTGTACGGACAGTGGAGCGGTTTTTAAGGGTCTCACATTGTGGCTGCCCCAATGGGACCAACAGGAGTGGTCGATCATGAATAAGCCCCTGTGGGGTCAGGACATGTGGCAAGATATACATGCACTCAGCCAACATAAATCAGTGACTGTGTACCATGTGTCTGGGCACAACCCATTGGGCAGCCCAGGCAATGACGAGGCAGATGCCCTGGCTTGTGTGAGATGGCTTGAAGAAGCCCCACCAAAGATGTGGCTGCCTGGTAACACAAGAGAATGAAACACCCTGGACAAAAGACACTGTGGGGAGTGGTCAAAGCTTAGGGGCTACTGATTCAGTAGCTGACATTTTGATCACCCGTCAGAACTGTCCTGTCTGCATGGAAAGACATCCATGTAAGCTTCCCCAAGAGATGGGACAGGTGTGTAGGGGAGACGCACCCCTGAAGCATTGGCAGATAGACTATATGAGGCCACTGCCCTTATCAGAAGGGTCTCATTATGCATTAACCTGTGCAGGCACAGGTATTACGCAGCTTATCCCAGCAAGTGGGCCACCTAGAGAACAACAGTTGGAGGACTGGCACAGCTCATGGCCACCTATGGAATCCCTGGACTCATTAAAAGTGATCAAGGAACCCATTTCACCAGAAAACAGGTACAACAACAGCCGGTGCCCATAACATCATGTAGAAGTTTCATCTTCCCCATCATCCAACTGGAGCAGGTTTCACCGAAAGACGCAAAGGAAAGCTTAGGGGGCCTTGAAGGTGGAAGAGCACACCCTGCAGGGCTGGACAACGAGGCTGGCAGAAGCCTTACAGACATCGAATGAGAGGCCCAGATCCCGATGCCCCTCCCCGCTGGACACATTGAGGCAGCCTTGCACAGCAGCTAAAAGACTGTGCGTTAAGACTTTAGAGACTTCACGAAGACCTCAGTGGGTAAGCAAGAAAATGACTTGCTGCTAGTCCCTCAAGACGCAGCACCTGGACTGAGTGCACGCCACTGGCCCTGGGCAGTTCAAACTGAACCGTGCTGGTGCTTCCTGTTGTCTCCCTGGGGTGAAGGAATAGAGAGGGGCTTAGAGATCTTTCCATCCGTGATAGGATGATGGGCAAATGCTGTGAGATGTCACAACCGCACAGACCAGATTACACAGAAAGGGACTGTTATTATTTCCCTATGGAAATAATTCCCCCTGCCCCACCTGTCATAGATAAAGTAGCCCCTGGACCGGATAGGGCTTAGTATGCTGAGCCGGGTGGGGGAAGACCACTCAGTGTAACTATACTGTCTCAAGATAAAACTGTCACCTGTGTGCTACCTGATAAACATGACACTGCATTTAGTACCTGTTAAACGTCTTTCTTAACATCCCTAATATGACCAAGGGGGACACCTGTCTTCAACGGGCTGCAACCCTGGCCCAAGTGCGTAATAGATCGGCCTGCTGGGTCTGCTTGGAGTCCCCACTGTCTGCCACATTGGGTCTGCCAAGGACAATGCAACTGACAAACCAGACTGATGGATGTGGCTGCAAATGTGGAAAAACCAGAAAACCACTAATCTCACCCAGTGCATGATAAGGTATCATGATACTAAGAAGGAAGTATTTGTGTTATTTAAAGAAAGGCTTAACCGAACCTGTCCTGTGCTGGGGTATTCACTGTGGGATGGGGTGGGTTGGCTGATTGCAGTGCAAATACAGTTCAAAGTACTAGCCTGTTCTGCATAGAAAGGTTGAATGGGACAGATAAGGAAACTACGTGAGACGTGGGATGGACCCCAGGGAATTATGTGTGAGTGCTACCACCTTACAAATACCGAGTGATGTGGAAGGCAAAATTGTTCCTTACAAGCAGGAGCACATCCCACGCCTTGGGGTACCCTCTGGGCTTGTGGAACAAATGGATGGCCATACCTGGGCAGTTCAAACTGAACCGTGCTGGTGCTTCCTGTTGTCTCCCTGGGGTGAAGGAATAGAGAGGGGCTTAGAGATCTTTCCATCCGTGATAGGATGATGGGCAAATGCTGTGAGATGTCACAACCGCACAGACCAGATTACACAGAAAGGGACTGTTATTATTTCCCTATGGAAATAATTCCCCCTGCCCCACCTGTCATAG
>NW_007733768.1:87656-88729 GCF_000696425.1 Galeopterus variegatus | reverse complement strand
TTATTTAAAGAAAGGCTTAACCGAACCTGTCCTGTGCTGGGGTATTCACTGTGGGATGGGGTGGGTTGGCTGATTGCAGTGCAAATACAGTTCAAAGTACTAGCCTGTTCTGCATAGAAAGCTTGACTGGGACAGATAAGGAAACTACGTGAGACGTGGGATGGACCCCAGGGAATTATGTGTGAGTGCTACCACCTTACAAATACCAGTGATGTGGAAGGCAAAATTGTTCCTTACAAGCAGGAGCACATCCCACGCCTTGGGGTACCCTCTGGGCTTGTGGAACAAATGGATGGCCATACCTCCCGTACAAGCGGACTAGAAGATGTACACGGGGGTGGCCCTGTATTCCTGAGAGAGTGCTCACAGCCCTCCCCACGTTCCTCGCAATGGCAAAGCCTTTTCTGCAAGGCATTGCATTAGAGGTACTGCCTGTTAGTTTTATCCCCTTGCAATTTTTGTCTTCACAGCTGGGTGATTTTGTGACTGAAAAGGTGGTGGAAGCCCTAGCCAGCCACACTGCCAACGGCCTGAATGCTAGTTCTCATTTGTTAAATGATGAAGTTTCCCAAATTAGAAAAGTAGTGCTGCAAGACAGGATGGCTGTAGACATGCCTACCAGTGCCCAAGGGGCCCCTGTGCCATTATTAAGGCAGAAGGCCGTGTGTATATTCCCGATTCCTCTTACAATGTCTCCCTTGCTCTGAAAACGGCGCATACCAAAACTAAGGCTATTGATGCCATTGCCCGTGACCCTTTCTCAGACTGGTCTTCACCACTAGATTCATTCTGGAAAAAAGTCATAATAGGAGTGGTGGGAGTGGTGGGAGTGCTGCTGTTTGGTACTTGTGGACTGTACTTCATTTGTGGTATTTGGTTGCAATGTGCAATTTACAATTAACGTGACGCAAAGACTGTGAAGGTGGAATAGTCATATGTAGGGGTGGAGTGCAGGGTAAGTGCTGGACATAGCCCTGTCCCCCCTCCCCATGCATACCAGCGTTCCCCTCCCCCTGGGAAACTACCCCTGGCCAAGGTAGTTACCCAGGGAACACATGTCCTCTTTGGACAAA
>NW_007733768.1:86923-87559 GCF_000696425.1 Galeopterus variegatus | reverse complement strand
CTGAAAATGATTCACACCCCTACTTTGATCTGTTCACCATATAACCATTGTTTGTACTCGATGGAGGAGCAGATATCTAGCTGGCTGGCTATCTATCAGAGACTCCCATACGTCTAATAAACCAGTGTCTCTACCTGTTGTGATACCAGGTGAGGTTTGGAATAGGCAAACACTACCTGAGTGCCCTCTCATATTTGGGGCTCCTGTGATACACATGGCTGTGACACTTCCAGGGTCCTCCCCCTAGGCCAAGAGTACATCATGTATTGTAAGGCCTACAATTTCAAGGGCTGCCTTGACATCTTTGAGTTTCAGGAAGCCCCAAAGGGCTAACAGCAAGTTCCCTGCTCCCACCAGGTGTTCCCCTGCCCAGGAGAGAAGCCTCCCCACCTGGCTAGTCCCCTTGCCAGCCAGTCCAGCTGCACTCCACTTGGCCTTCACCCTAATGGGCTTCACCTCATTGCCAGCATGTGGGGTTACTCATAAAAGCCAATCCCATCCTCCTACTGGAGCCAGGGGCGCCTCACCCTCTTGTTACTACCTAGCCTGTCCCACAGCTCCTGCCTGTTCACTCTGCTCCCAGGCACATCCCCATGTGGCCCTGCATGGCATGGTGTGTAGTGTGTCCTCCTCCCC
>NW_007733768.1:84460-86037 GCF_000696425.1 Galeopterus variegatus | reverse complement strand
CCCCAGATTGTAAGTCTATGTGACTAGTAAACTGCAGCAAATCTCACCTGCCCAGGGTCCGCTCTGTGTGTTTGGCTATCTCAGACCATCTAGGGTGGAGGGTCCCTCCTTCAGCAACAGGGTGACCGAGAAGTGATGGGGACACATCCAGGCTCAGAGCACGAGGCTGGGCCAGGTGACAGGCATCACATCTAAGCAGCAGCACCAAGCGGTGAATTCATTCCCTTCCTCTGACATCACAAAGTGCCACAGCCTGGGGGCTGAATCAGACATGAGTTTCTCACGGTTCTGGAAGCTGGAAGTCTAAAATCAAGGTGTCAGCAGGCTCGGTTTCTTCTGAGGCCTCTCCTTTCTCCTTGGCTTCTAGATGGGCATCTTATGGCTGTCTTCACATGGTCTTTCCACTGTGTGTGTCTGTGTCCTAATCGCTTCTTCTTAAAAGGACTTCAGTAAATTTGGACTAGTGACCACATTTTAATTTAATTACCTCTGTAAAAACTCTGTCTCCAAGTACTGTTACATTCTTAGGAACTGGGGTTAGGACTTCAACATATGAACATTGAGGGGCACAACCCAGCCAATAACAAGGGGCCTCACAGGGTCTTTCAGCACCTTGTTTATGCCTACATCGTGGGTGAGGTGCCCCTGCAGCCTGGGGTCTGGGATGAGAAGCACTTACGTCTGAGCCACAGTCTGGAGCAGAGACACTACAGCTTTGCAGCCCTCATATAAGGTGAATGAAAAAAAATGTTGAGCATCCTTGGCATTTGGGACTTGTCGGTTACTGTAGCAAAACTCAGCAGCACCAAGAACCTTTTACCCAGCAATTCCTCTTAGAGGTATGTGCACTAGAGAACACTTGCCGTTGGGAAGGACAGGGAAACACGTGGTGAGATTCCCACCACAGCATGTTTGGACTCCTGAATAGCTGGAAGCAACTTAACTCTCCATTAATAAGAAACAGTTCAATGAAGCAGTGTCAACCCACATAATACAACACCATGCAGCGATGGAAAAGAGTGAGTTAGAACCTACGCACTTGCTGAACAAGCTTAGATCGTAAGAACAATGCGCAATGTGATTCCACTTAAAAATAAGTAACACACTACATACATGTTTCCATGTCTGTATGGAGCTATGCATATGCACAGAATAGAGGTTTAGAAATTTACTCACTAGACAATGGAGTTACTTCTGACAAAGAAAAGTGCTGGTCAAAAGAAAGTTTTGCTCTAACATTTGTGTAATTGAAAATAAGTGAGAAGCAGTTCTGAAATGGGAGTGTGAGGAATCCCATGAACCCACTTCCCCAGCAAAAGACCCATACTGGTGACAATTACATTAAAGACAACTCAATCATTTAAAATCTCTTCATATTGCTCTAAAGGCATTCAACAAATGGAGAAATAGTGATTTGATAAAATCCATTGTCTTAGTAAAAACAGAAAGGGTCTGTGACCTTTGAGCCATGACATGCTCCCAACCCCTCTTCCATTTCAGCTCAGTGTGACTGAAGCTCTATTCTTCATGGATACAGCCAAGACGCTATGACGTCCTCTCTCCCCAGCTCCAATCAA
>NW_007733768.1:82559-83958 GCF_000696425.1 Galeopterus variegatus | reverse complement strand
TGAGCGCGGTGCGGGAGCAACACCAAGGGTTGCAATCCGTTGCCGGTCCCCAGTACGGGCGCGACACCGAGGGTTGTGATCCCGTTACCGGTCAGTAAAAAAGACAAAAAGGAAAAAAAAAAAGAAAACCCAGTAACCTGATCATAGAGCATTGGCATCAATCTGAGAGAAGCTGGATGCTGCTCCCACCCCACGTTCTGGGACAGTGGAACAGAGTTCTTCCTGCAGAAGCATGCCCTATAAATGCAGCACTCTGTCCCTGGGAAAACAAAACTAACTTAAAACCATGTGGGGAAGTTCAAGCATGAGGCCCTATAGGAAAATGGAGATTGTGGTGGTGAAAAATTAAGAGCAGGTTGGTACCTCCAAGATAACAAGTGAAATGACATGAAGTAGGAAAGAAATAGTCCGAGAGAGCCTAGCCCAAACCACTGCCTTCCTGAGAGGAAGGAGGATGGGATAACTGAGCATGCACAAGGCTGCACCCTCTTATACACAGCATCAGAGATGCTCACTGTAGGGGAAATAGACTTCACTGAACTAGTCCAGCCAAGTCACCAAACAAACAAACAAGCAAACAATGAGCTTGAGGCTGGGCATCAGTATTCAGGAATATGTTATCTAAAATGTCCAGCTTTCAAAACAAATAAAATATGAGACATGCAAGGAAACAGAAAAGTGTGACCTACACACAGGCAAAAAAGCAGGCAACAGTAATTGCCTATGAGAGAGCTCAGATTTTGGTCTTAGCAGACAGACTTCTAAGCACCTTGCATAAATATTGTTGTAAGCCACATTGCATCTCGCTTCACCCAAGAAATTAATGTTAAAGTCCTAATCGCCAGCACCTCAGAATGTGATTGTAATTGAACATAGGGTCTTTACAGTGATGATTAAGTTAAAATGAGGTTATTGCTGGACCCTTATGCAATATGACAGGTGTCCTTATAAGGAGAAGAAATCTGGACATAAACATGTACACAGGGAAGACACGGGGAGAAAATGGCCATCGAGAAGCCAAGGAGAGAGTTGGAACAAATTCTTCCCTCACAGTCCTGAGAAGGCACCAACTCTGCTGACAACCTGATGACCTTCTAGACTCCAGAACTGTGACAAAACAAGCTTGTGTTGCACTAGACTGTAGTACTTTGATGTGGCAGCTCCAGCAAATACAAATATATTCAAAGAGCTAAAGAAAACCATACTTAAAGAATTAGAGGTAGGTATGATGACAGCACCTCATCAAATTAAAAATATTGATGAGATAGAAAGGATAAGAAAGAACCAAATGAAAATTCTGGAGTTAAAAGGTATATTAATTGAACGTAGTAATCCCCCCCAAAAGTGTACCCCCCAAAAAACTGGAAAAAGGTTCCCAAAAAAAAAAAAAAAAAAAAAA
>NW_007733768.1:80397-81491 GCF_000696425.1 Galeopterus variegatus | reverse complement strand
CTCACTCATTAATCCCCCCACCAGGGAGAGCATTAATCCATTCACGAGGGATTCACCTCCATGACTCAAACAGCTTCCAGCACTGCCACATTGGGGTTCAGATTTCCACATGAGTTTTGGCAGTGATGACCCATCCAGACTCTATCAATATGTAATAATATATGTAAATAATATTTGGAATATTATTTGGACCTAAAAAGGAATAAAATACTGGTACAAACTACAACATGGATGAACCTCAAAAACATGATGCGAAGGGAAAAAAGCCAAACACAAAACATCACATAGTGGATGATTCTTTTTCCATGTAATATCTAGAACAGATTGATTCATGGAGATAGAAGACACCTCAGTGGTTGTCAGGGCCTGAGGCAAGAAGGAAATGGGAAAAAATTGCCTAATGGTTACAGGGTTTTGGGGGGGAAAGATGAATATATTTTGGAACTACACAGAGGTGGTGATTGCACCACATTGTAAATGTACTAAATTCCACTAAATTATTCACTTCAAATTGGTTAGTTTTACGTTCTGTGAATTTCACCTCTTTTTTTTTTTTCCTTCAGGTGGGTTTTTTTTTGGGGGGTCATGCCTATTCATGGGGTACAAAGCTGAACTTCACCACCTGTGCCCAGGATGTGATGGTCAGACCAAGAGTATCAGGATGTTCATTACCACGAATTGTGATTATTCCCCCTGCTCCACACTCAATTAATCCCCAACCTACCCCCCGCCCCGCCCAGCAACCCTGTGGGTGCTCTCTCCCTCTGCAAGTCCAATGCCCCACTGTGGTCTTTCTTTCCTTCTTTCTTTCTCTCTTAGCTCCCACTTATGCATGAGAACATGTGGTATTTCTCCCTCTGTGCCTGGCTTATTTCACTTAATTTTCTCCAAGCCCATCCACATTGCCACAAATGGCAGAATTTCTTTCTTTCTTTGTTTTTGTGGCAGAGTAGTATTCCATGGTGTATATATACCACATTTTCCTTATCCAGTCATCCATCAGTGGACATTTAGATTGCTTCCATATCTTGGTTATTGTAAATAGAGCTTGTTTGAACAGGTATCCCTTCAACCTGCACCTCTCACCAAATACC
>NW_007733768.1:77679-79035 GCF_000696425.1 Galeopterus variegatus | reverse complement strand
GCACCCGTGTGCCACCAGGAAAGACACAGTGGACCTCTCCAGAGGCACAGAACGACGATGCTGGCCTGAACCCCCTCGCCCTCCTGCCCTATAAACGACCTGAACAGCTCCCCTTGGGAAGCCAGTTTCCCTGCTGCTACCTCCCTTATGCATAAGTCTGTTTTCTCTTTTAATAAAGCATTGCTTGCTTTACTGCTGGGTGCATTGTTCATTTCTATGACTTTGAGACCCAAGAGCATAATTCTCCAACAAAAGGACCACGTATTATACGATTCCATTCGTACAAAATGCCTTGAACATGCAAATCTATAGAGACAAAAAGTGGATTAACTGGCGTCAGAGCTGGTGAGTGGGTGGGATGGGGAGTGACGACTAATCGGTACAGATTTTCCTTTTCAGACAATTAAAATACTCTAAAATTATGATGATGGTTGCACATCTCTACATATACTGAAAAACACTGAAATGTACACTTTAAATGAATGAATTGTTTGGTATGTGGATTATTCTCAATAAATCTGTCAAAATGTACAAAAAAAACCAAAATAAAATTTATGAAGTAGTATTTAAGTGAATAATCAAGTACCTTGATAAATACCGAGGTTTCCACATTTGTCCTATTTCTGTCTGAGTTCTCTTCAGTTTATAAGCAGCAAGGACTGTTTGCTTCTAGAAGCATTCTCTGCTAGAATTTGCTCTTTTCTGTGGCTGTTGTGACTCTATCACTTGTCCCTGCCCTCCACCTTCTAGTTTCTTTTATGTAGGGATTACAGGACTTCTGAACTATGTGGCTTTGCACTTTACCTAGGAGAATGGGAGTGACTGAATCTTCAAAACAGCTGTGCAGGGACAGTATCCGAGGAACTGGGCGAACGCCGTCCCTGTTGTCTCAACCTTCTCCAACCAGCAACGTCTGGGAGTCGGCTAGAAATGCAAGTTCTCTGGTCCCACTCCAGACCCACTGAGTGCGAGCTCTGCAGGCGGAGCCCACCGTCAGTGTTCCAACGAGCACCCTAGGGATTGGGAACCCCACTGCTGGGGCCTAGACCCATGACACAAGAAGACAGCGATGTGGGAGTGGCGCCCCTAGAGGAGACCGTCAGAATACCCCAGAAACGATTAAAAGGTGGTGTTTGGAGGTTCACCTGGTGCGGCTCTTCAGCAGCACGTTGACAGGCGCTTCCATGCCCACTGAGGAAGAGGAACGACTGGTCAGAACTAAAGAGATTTGATGTGAAGCAGCAGGAATGCTTACTAGCGAGGGATGTTCTCTTAACATGGAGTTGGCCCCTGTTGGAAGGTACGAAAAGCAGACTAGGAGCTGCAGGAATCCGTGGGCACAGGACGCAGGTCAGC
>NW_007733768.1:33117-77070 GCF_000696425.1 Galeopterus variegatus | reverse complement strand
GGCGCTTCCATGCCCACTGAGGAAGAGGAACGACTGGTCAGAACTAAAGAGATTTGATGTGAAGCAGCAGGAATGCTTACTAGCGAGGGATGTTCTCTTAACATGGAGTTGGCCCCTGTTGGAAGGTACGAAAAGCAGACTAGGAGCTGCAGGAATCCGTGGGCACAGGACGCAGGTCAGCTGGTGAGCAGAGGAGCAGAGGCTCTTTCATGTCTCTGGCAGCTGGAAGGGCCTGTGGTCTAGGAGGGGGTCCCCGTCACAGGCTGCCTGCCCTCGGCTGCATCAGAAAATCAATTTCTTCCTCTACCTTTTTCTCTCTCTCCCTCCACAATTTTCATGTCTTTTGCCAAAACATATGCTGTATATTATTATATTTTATTTTTAATTTAGTTTATCTCTTCTTAATATTTGTTTCCTGCCTCTACTTTTTCCATTGACCTAGGAATATATTTTGAAATGTTTAAATTCGTATTTATTTGTACATGTTAAATCTGTTTCAATATGCTCATGTGTTTGACTTTGATTCTGAAGACTTAAGACCAATGAATTTTCAAATCTCTGTCCCTATTTCAATGATTTTGAAGGGAGAGATGTAAGTAGCTGGAGAGAGCCTGGTGCACAGAGCTGTGGGGGTCAAGGATGGGGCGGGACACACAAATCACCTCGACTTTCTGGTGTACGTGAGGCCAAATTTTCTCCTTTCGTGTTTAAGCAAACGTGGACCTGGCTTCTGATGACCGTGGTCTGGGCAAGGGTGCTCTGACAGCTCGAGGCGGTGTAGGTCACAGCACCTCACAGCCTGACCTACTGTCTTCGTCTGTTTAGTGCTGCTGTAACAGAATACCTGAGACTAGGTAATTTATGAAGAAAAGAGGTTTATGTGGCCCACGCTTATGGAGACTGGGAAGTGTAAGAAGCACAGAGCTGACATCTATGCAGCCACAGTGGGGGAGGGCTTCATGCTGCATCACAACATGCTGGAAGGTCAGAGGGGAAGTGGACACGTGTGGAGGGTCCAGACAGACAGCGGGTCCTCACTTGACAGCAACCTGCTCTCACAGGGACAATCCATTTTGGGGAGAAAGAACCCAGTCACTCATAGGTGAGAACTCGCTACCAAGAACAGGACCAAACCACGCACAAGGACAGACTCGTCATGACACAAATGCCTCCCATCAGGCCCACCTCGTAAAGGTTCCACTCCCTACGCCGCCACATTGAGGACCAAGCCTCAACAGGAGTTTCGTTGGGGACAAACTGTGTTCAGACCATAGCATCCGTGCAACGGCTACTTCGTAGCTATCTCAAGGAGTCACGAGGAAAATTAAGTGAGACAAAGTAGGTGAGAATTCCTTACAAAAGGCAAGTACAGCCGAGGCGTGAGAGGCTGCAGTGCGCTCTCTGTCCTGCAGCGTTTCTCAGAACACTCTGTCCACTGCTTCTCCAGAGGCAGGAGGACGCCGTCCCTTGCCTTGTGTTTCTCTCTCGAGTCTCCCGGCACAGCCTGTCCCCAGCCCTCAGGCCCCACCTGGCGTGGTTCCCTCCTCTCCTGGGCATCTCTCTTCCTTGCTCTCAGGCTCAGCCACACCTGCTTCCTCCCCTGACCCTTGTCACTCGCTCTTCCGTGNCGGTGATGGGACACAATAATCAACTACATTGTATATTGACAAAATAAAAATAATAAAAAATTAAAATAAAATAAAATAAAAATAATAAAATAAAGAAAAATAAAAATACTATGAAAGAAAAAAAAAATGAATCTAGACCTTTACCTTACAGCATACACAAAAATTAACTCAAAACAGATCATAGACCTAATCATAAAAGTTAAAATGATTTTTAAAACTTCTAGAAAAAAACCACAGGAGAAACAGTTGCCTTAGCAAAAAATTCTTAGGTATGATACCAAAAGCATGAGCCATAAAAGACAAAAAATTGGACTTCATCACAATTAAAAACTTTGGCTTTGAAATATCACCAGTAAGAAGGCAGAGCAAAATGGATGACTAGCATGTGGTGCTTGCTGCCACACACACAAAAGACACCAAAACAGCAAATAAATAAATATATTTTGACCAGAACAACTAAAAATATATGCTGCAGAGCACCAGGGGAGTGATGAAATCTTTGTGAAGTACGGAAGACAAGAATAGCACCATAGAGAATAAAATAAGGCATCTAGCTTCTGCCCTGCCACAAGAACCAGCTCAGAATCAGGCAGAGAGAAGATAAGTTGGAAAATCCCCAGCTATTTCCACTGCCACCACAAAAAATAACAATTCCTGCCACAAGAAAATTACATTACTGCTAGTCCTTGCAGGCCCCAAGCTCAGTTGGAGAGTAGCTGGAAGCTTGTACAGCCACACGGTCTCATAGAAGAAGCCCAGGGAGAGAGGAACACCCCTCCTGCCCTGAGTGGCTATGGCACAGCACCATCTTGAAATTGAACCCATGGCTAGAGTGTGCCCTGTCTGGGGCACAGTGGAACTGTCTCCCTTTATCTAGAGGCCCCATCTACATGCTACCACATTCACATGCACACTGACAGGACACAATCCCAGCTGCCTGGAGCCTGGGCCAGATGGAGAGCCAAGACCTCAGCATCTGAACCCATGTGGTGCCCTCTCTCCTCCCCCAGGTGAGCAGGCAGACAAGCTGAGTGGGGGCACAGCCAATAAGCAGCAGTCCCCCATATTCATGGGTACCTGTCCTGCCTGGCCCGTGGGCTGCTGAGCCTATAGGTGCCCACACCAGACAAAGCCAGCCAGCAATAGCTCCTCCTTCCTCCATAGCACTTCACAGAGCCCCAGGGACTGCTGCCTACTTGCAGGTTTGCTACAGACTCAACAGTTGATCAGCAGCCCTCTACAAAGCTGCCAGGACTTCCTACACCAGTGTACACCTACTCCCAGACAAACAACAAATCAGACAGGGGCTTTGACTCTTCAAGGCAAGCCTCTACAGAGCTGCTAGGCATGGCTACACCCTTGCAGGTTTACTCACAACTCAACAGCTGATCTAGTGACCCACTACAGAGCTTCCAGGCACTGCAGTACCTGCGTAAGTCTACTCCCTGACCAAGAAATTAGGTAGCAGCTTTTCCTTCCTGTAGCAAGCCTCAACAGAGCTACTGGGCTCCAGTCTCAATAGCTTATCTGGCAGTCCTTTACAGACCCAATAGCAAAAATCAGAAATGAAAAAGGAGATATTACAACTGACTCTACAGAGGGTAGCTCCTGCCAACAGCTGGTAATGATACAGGGACCTCAGGAGCCAGGGAATCCCCTACTGACAGACAGCAAGAGCACATAGCACTATTGTGTGGGTGGCCCACTGCCACATGGGTTGTCCACCACAGCCACTGCCAGAGCCACCACCACAGCAAGGGCAGACCAGCACCAAACCAGCCACCACCTTAAAGGCAGCCCACTAACCACCTGACTGCATTGATACAAGAAAGGTCACCAACAGAGCCCAGGGAAAGAGGTGAGGGAGTACACACCCACGATCCAGTGGCCAAATCCACCAGGGGAAATATGCTGCCACACACAGTAGCACACCTGGGGGTGGGAAGCACATGTGCAGCCCATACAACTGCCTTGATCCTGAGAGAGCCACACACAGAACCCCCAGTAAGGATAGAAACCCAGAATAGCCAAATAGAGTAAGGAAGAAAATTCCCAGCCACCACCAACCCATCTCACAACTGGAGGAAGAAATGACCCAGGAGAAGACACTCCCTATTGGAAAGAGGGAAAAAAAACCCATCCAGTGTCACCCATTCACATTAAGGAGCTCCAGTATACCCAAGTACACCCATCAGTGTCACAGGATGCTAGCTGGGGTATGAACAAACATGCCAGGGTCACCCACCCCAACCAAAGAGCGACAGGGCACCCAGGTGCTTCTCTCAAGAACTTTACAGCTTGCCAATGTCCTCAATGACCCAATACAATGTCACTAACCTCAGCAAAGAATCACTTAAGTGCCCCAGTACCTAGGCCACAGAGGCACTCACATGCAACTTTGACATTGAATACAGTCAAAGTACCCACATGGAAACTACATTACTGCTTCAACCCAGAACCAATACTAAAACACCCTACTCAATGGGCAATATAAAACACATCTACAGAAGGAAGTCTCTATCATCAAAGCCCACTCCACAGTAATAGAAGAAGGAACTGCTGTACCAGATGACCAGATATCAATGTAGAGATACTAGAAATATGAAAAAACAAGAAAACATGACACTACCAAAGGAATACAGCAATTCTCTAGTACCAGACGCCAAACAGCAGGAAACCCTTGAAATGACTGAAAAGGAATTCTGAGCAACAATCTTAAGGAAATTCAATGAGAAACAAGAAGACTCAGTGTATTAGTCCATTTTGTGTTGCTATAACAGAATACCTAAGACTAGGTAATTTTTAAAGAAAAATGACATTTATTGCTTACAGTTTCTGAGCCTAAGAAGTCCAAAGTCCATCTGGTGGTGGTGACAGTGACTCAAGGGTCTCACATTGCAAGATGGTGGAAGCAGAGAGAGCAGAGAGAAAGGCAGACCCTCTTCTGCTTTTAAAGCCCTCAGAACCATGTCCCTGACCACCATTTTTAATCCATTCACTACTGCACAGTCCTACCATCAAATCACTTCTTCAAGGCTCCTTCTTTTGATTACCATAATAAGATTTCCCACCCTCTTAAACAGTCAAAGTGGGGGCTAAGTTTCTAATACATAAAACTTGGGGAACACAATTCAAGCTTCAGGGACTTTGGGAGGTACATAATTCAATCCACTATACTCCATTAGGCAACACAATAAAATGAGAAAAAGTATCCAGAATCTGAAGGAAAATATGTACAAAGCGATTAAGATCTTAAAAAAGAATGTGGCAGAACTCATGGAGCTGAAGGATTCATTCAACAAAATAAAAACACAACCAAGAGCTAAAGCACCAGGCTAGAGCAAGCAGAAGAAAGAATTTCTAACCTTGAAGATAGTCTTTTCAAAATAACCCAGGCAGACAAAAAAAATAGAAAAGAAAAGAAAAAAGAATTTTAAAAAATGAAGACAGTCTAAGGGAGCTAGCAGACCACCTTAAACACACAAACTTCTGAATCATGGGTGTTCCAGCAGGGGAGGGGAAAGAAAAAGGCATTGAAAACCTATTCAGTCAAATAACAGTGGAAAACTTCCCAGGTATTGTGAGAGGTACAGACCTTCAGAAACAGCAGACTCAAAGATCCCCAAACAGAGCCAACTCTAAAAGGTCCTCTCAGAGACACATTGTAGTCAAACTGACAAAAGTAAAAGGCAAAGAAAGAATTCTAAAAGCAGCAAGTAAATGCATCAAGTCGCCTGTAAGGGAGTCCCCATCAGAACAACAGCAGATTTCTCAACAGAAACTCTGCAGGCCAGAAGAAAATAGGATTATACATTCAAAATACTAAAAGAAAAAAAACTGCCAGCCAAGAATACTATACCCAGCAAGGCTGTCCTTCAGAAATGAAGGAGAAATAGTGTATCTCCAGGACAAACAAAAACTGCAGGAATTCACCACCACATGACCAGCCCTACAAGAAATCCTCAAGAGAGTCCTGGATCTGTAATCCAAAAACAATGATCACTACCATAAAGAGACAAGAAAGAGCAAAACCCACTGGTAGAACAAAAATGCAAATAAGAGAAAGAAACTATATTGTACTACCTCAAGAAAAAAAACAAACAAACAAGCAAACATTGAAGACAAACAATAAAAGGGCAAGAAAGAAACAAAAGATATTTAAAACATCCAAACAGAAATCAGTAAAAGGCCAGGAGTAAGACAATACCCCTCGATAACAACCCTAAATGTAAATGGATTAAATTCCCCACTCAGAAGAGATAGACTGATTGGATTAAAAAACTAGACTCAACTATATGCTGTCTTCAAGAGACACATCTCACCTGTAAAGACACACACAAACTAATAGTGGAGGAATAAAAAAGATATACCACACAAATAGAAACCAAAAATGAGCAGGAGTACCTATTCTTATATTGGATAAAATAGACTAAAAATTGCACACCAAGATCTACTGAAATTTATTCCAGGAATGAATCCAAATGAAAAATGATAAAAAGAGACAAAGAAGGCCATCATATAATGATAAAGAAATCTATTCAACACCAAAGCACCCAGACGTATAAAGCAAACACTATTAGACCTAAAGAAAGAGATAGATTCCAATATGATAATAGTTGGAGACTTGAACACCTCTCTGTCAACACTGGACAGATCATTTAGGCAACAAATCAACAGAAAAACACGGGATTTAAACTACACTTTAAGCCAATTAGACTTCCCAGATATATACAGAATGTTTCTTCCAACAACTACAGAATACTTATTCTTCTCATCAGCACATGGAACATTCTCCAGTATAGACCACATGTCACAAACCAAGCCTAAACAAATTTTTAAAAATTGAAATCATTTCAAGTATCTTATCAGACCACAATGGATTAAAACTAGAAATCAATAACAAGTACAACTCTGTAAACAACATAAATACATGGCAATCAAACAACATGCTCTTAACAACTTATAAGTCCAAGAAGAAATTAAATGGAAATCAAAAAATTTCTTAAAACCAATGAAAACAAAGACACATCATATCAAAACCTATGGGATACTTCAAAAGCAGTCCTAAGAAGGAAGTTTATTGCAATAAGTGATTACATCAAAAAACAGAAAGATTTCAAATAAACAACTGAAAGCTACACCTCAAAGAACTGAAAACAAGAACAATACAATCTCAAAATTAGTACACAGAAAGAAATAATTAAGACCAGAGTAGAACTAGTTGTAATAGAGACCCAAAAACATTACAAAAGGTCAATGAAACAAAAGTTGGCTTTTTGAGAAGATAAACAAAATAGACAAACCATTAGCTAGGCTAACTAAAATAACAAGAGAGGAGACCCAAATAACAAAAATCAGAAATAGATAAGGAGACATTACAACCAATATGACAGAAATACAAATAATCATTAGAGACTACTGTAAACCACCATATGCCAACAAATTTGAAAATCTTGAGAAAAAGCATAAATTTCTGGAAATGTGCAAAACTACCAAGACTAAACCAAGAAGACATAGAAAACCTGAACAGACCAATAACAAACAATGAAATTGAAGCAGTAATCAACAGTCTACTAACAAAGAAAAACCAAGGACTGAATAGCTTTACAGCTGAATTCTACCAAACCTTTAAAGAGGAATTAATACCGATTCTCTTCAAACTATTACAAAAAATTGAAATAGAGGCCATTCTCTCAAACTCATTGTATAAGGTCAGCATACATATCTATTGTATCTTTGTCTGATACCAAACCACACAAAGATACAATAAAAAAAGAAAACTACAGACCAATATTCTTGATGAACATAAACATAAAAATCCTCAGAAAAATATTAGCAAACAGAATTAATTAAAAAATTAATCAAAAAAATTATATGCTGTGATCAAGTGGGATTCATCTGATGGATCAAAGGATGGTTTAACATGTGTAAGTCAATAAACGTGATACACCACATCAACAAAGTCAAGGACAAAAATCATATAATTACCTTAATAGATGTAGAAAAAGCATTTGACAAAATTCAACATCCCTTCATGATAAAGACTCTTGGCAAATTAGGTATGGAAGAAAAGTATATCAACAAAACACTAACATCATCCTGAATAAGGAAAAACCAAAACATTTTCCCTTAAGAACAGGAACTCTCACCTGTCCTATTCAACATAGTATTGGAAGCATTAGCTAGAACAATCAGGCAAGAGAAGTAAATAAAGGGCACCCATACTGGAAAAGACAAAGTCAAACTGTCCCTGTCTGCAGATGACATAATGCTATATAAAAAAACCTAAACATTCTAGCAAAAAACTCTTAGAGCTGATAAATGGTTTCAGTAAAGTTGCAGGATACAAAATCAACATGCAAAAATCTGTAGTATTTTTATACTCCAGAAAAAAGATATAGAGAAAGCAAGCCCATTTACAATAGTCAGCAAAAAATAAAATAAAATACCTAGGAATCAATTTAACCAAGGAGGTGAAAGATCTCTACAATGAGAAATACAAATCACTGCTGAAAGATATTAAAGAGAACACAAAAAGATAGAAAGAAATTCCATGCTCTTGGACTGGAAGAATTAACATTATGAAAATGTCCATACTGCCCAAAATGATCTACAGATTCATTTCACTCCAATCCAATTCAATTCAATTCAATTCAGTGGCACTGACATAAAAACAGACACTTGGACCAATAGTACAGAATAGAAAACCCAGAAATCAACCCAGATACTTACAGCTAACTGATCTTTGACAAAGGCAACAAGAACATGCATTAGGGAAAAGATTACCTCTTCAATAATGATGCTGGGAATACTAGACATCCACATATAGAAGAATGAAACTAGACCCGTACTTCTTGCCATATGCCAAAATCAACTCAAAGTGGATTAAAGAATTAAATATAAGAGCTGAAACTATAAAAGTCCTAAAAGAAAAAGTAGGAAACACACTTCAGGAAGTAGGACTGGGCAAAGACTTTATGAATAAGACCTCAAAACCACAGGCAACAAAAGGAAAAATTAAAAAATAGGATTATTTCAAACTTAAAAGTCTTGTGCACAACAAAAGAAACAACTAACACTGCAAAAAAACAAACTACAGAATGCGAGGACATATTTTCATACAATGCATCCAACAAGGGATTAATATCTAGAATATGCAAGGAACTCAAGCAATTTAACAGCAAAAAAGCAAGTAACTCAAAAATGGGCATAGGAGTTGAATAGGCATTTCTCAAAGTAAGATACACAGCCAATAGACACATGAAAAAATGCTCAACATCACTAAGCATCAGGGAAATGCAAATCAAAACCCCATTGAGATATCATCTCACACCACTTAGACTGGCCATTATCAAAAAGACAGAGAATAACAAATGCTGGTGCAGATGTGAAGAAAGGAGCCCTTCTTCACTGTTGGTGGGACTGTAAATTAGTGTAACCATTATGTCTTGCTATTTGTTCTTTTTTCTGTCCTACTGCCTCCTCTTCTCTCACCCAGTTTAGAATTTATGAGACAAATGGGAGAAATCAATAATATCCCCAAGTTAGGGGAAACAACTATGCCTTAGTATGGTTTCTTTCCAATACATACCACACTACCAGCATGAAGACCAGGGACCAAATGTAGTAAAATTCCAACATAACTCAATAAATTAAATCTAAAAATTTAGTTATGTAAAATGCACTTTGCATTATTGTGAGATCAATAAAATGATCAGGAGTGGCTACTACCTATCCAGCCTACTGGAAGTTCCACGGGAATCTAGCTGTGCATTCAAAATCCACCCTGGTTCTAGCTGTATTCTGTCACCAACTGGTAGGGATTTTCTACTCTGCTTTAAATTTTAATGGAGATAATTTTGAACTCTGTGGCTCGCTGGAATTGACAGAAGAGTGGCAGTGATTCCAGGAATACCCTGGTTCATGGGCACACATTTCATCAACCTGATCTAAAGAGATTGGGTAGAAAGAATACAGATCTGCCTTTTGTCTCCACTTCCACTTCCTAAGAACTGCCTGGATATCTTCACCCAATCTTCTTCTTCCCCCACCTTACATACCTTCTCCCTTCTGAAAAGATAATAATTTAGCCCACACAATTTATGAATAGGGGCTATAGGGAGGACAGGAGCCAATTGCCAGCTGTGTTGTATCTGAATTACATTATCATTGTGTATGTAATTGTAGAGTTTTACTAGATCTAGCAATTGAAAGAGAATTTTGAATTCAGTACAGAAAAGTTACAAGCGTTCTAATTCAATGTTAAACAAGAAGCATGCTTCTAGTGGTGGTCATTATGGTTGACTTAGCACGATGATGTGTCTAAGTCAATCATGGTAACCCATTTCTCATTTCAGTTGTGGTTTGGAATGGGCACATGACCCCATCCAGCCATTGAGATATGAAAGAAGTCAAGTGGGATCTTCTGGAAAAGCATTCTTCATTCCTAAAAAAGAGTCTCAAGGAAGAGGCAGTAGCTCACTTTCCCTGCACATTACTGGGTCTGGATAGAAAGCCTGGAACTCCTGCAGCCATTTTATGAACCAGTGACAGAGATTCTCTCATCAGCCAAATTTTACTCAGGCTCCTCTGAGCCTTAGACTCTATTAAGTCATACCTTGGGCTTCTGTCTCTGTCCTTGCAGAGTCCAGTTTTAGCATAAATCCTAAGTCAGTTTAGCCAGAATCCCCTGCCCTTAATATCTGACCAAATTCCTCCTCTCCCACCTTCTTCCAGGTAATATTTGATCTTGCCTTCAATAAGAATCCTATTAGGTCAGTTTAGCCCTCCTCCCCTCTCAGGAATTTCCCATGCACCAATCCTCCTACCCTGCTCCTTGGCTATAAATCCCCACTTTTCCTTGTTAAATTCAAAAATGAGACCAGTTCTATACTGAGGACTCTTTTCCCCTATTGCAACAGTTCCTGATTAAAATCTGCTTTTTACCTCTTTAACTACTGTCCACCTAAGGTTTTCATTGACATCAGCCTCTACAAGAAGCCAGTGGTGAGGACAACAGAGCAGGGAGACAAAAGGAATCTGGGTCCTCAATGACCTTTGTGAGCTACTGATCATATGATAACCAATAACCTGTTTGAGTCAGAGTTTTTTTTGTTTTTGTTTGTTTTTGTAACTTCTTGCCACAATATCTTAACTCAATGCGTTTCTGTAATTGTTGAACCCGAGTACTCCATTCTAGACTAAGAACATTTTCACAGGTTCAGTTATATGGAAGAAATATCATTTCAAAAGGAGGTGATAAAAGGGAAGCAGAATAGGAAGTTGTGATTCAGGATGAAGGATGACTCTTTATACTTAACCACAGGGTATGCTTTTTTTCCCCACCTTTTGTGAGAACAAGAACTATATCAGCAGAGGCTCTGAAAACAAGAGAAAACAAAACAAAGACACAATAAACTTGCCTACAGCATTAGGAGTCTTAGGTTCGGTGTTGAGGCATGTGCATTTTCACATTACCTGACCAACCACACCCAGTGATCTCTGTGGGAAAGTGCTGCTGATCTTGGCCCAGCAGGGTGCCCAGGAAGACTCCCCTCCCATCCATTTAGAACAGCACAGTGCCACTGAAGAATATGTTAAATGCCTTGCCTTTGTAGAACATTTTTAAGTTGCTATAGTACTTTCAAATCCATTAGCTAATTGCAGTCTTCAAAACAGGGTGCTACTAAGGTAGACATTACCACCATTTGACAAATGACAGGTGCAGAGTGCATGGAGAAGGTGAAAACATTTGCTTAAAATGACCCAACTAACCACACTTTGAATAGTTCATAGCCTGTGATCACTTGATCAGAAAAGGAAATAAAGTCTGACCCTGTTGTAAATCTGCTCTGCTCAGGATTTTCCAAGAGCCAGAGGGCCACAGTGTCTCTGAGTATTCAGGTATACATTGAATACACACTTACCTACTTTCAGTCTCTGCTGCAGCCAGTTTCTATCTCAGCCTTATAATATCCTATTTTCCCTCCTCTATTCTTTTTCAACCATTCCCCAAGACTGAATGATGCAGAAATTCTATGAGAGAAATGTCTAACAGAGAAGCCGGAAAGGTATCTCCTAAGAAAAGTGAGGAGAAGCAGTGGGCCACAGAGATCAGCTACAATTGGAGGAGGTGTATTTTTTGCATTGATCAGACCAAAGAAAACTGTTAAGGACTAACTTGGTTCAATTTTTAAATAAAGTTCAAAATAAAATCAAACCCTTAATATCACACATTTAAAAAGGAGTCAATTGTAGCCCTACCAAAACAACTAATGAAAGAAAATGGAAATTGGTTTCTACTTTCCAGAAAGTTTAAAAATGAAGATCAAAGAACTAAATAGCCAGTTTGAAAATATTTGTTGTTAAATTTAATCCTTTTAAAGTTGCAATTCAAGCTGTTAACTCCAAGTGCTGGGAAAAAAAATCAGAAGTGATTGCCACTACTATAAATCTATTCTTCCTTTGATTACTACTATAGGAACATATTATTTTAAAATACTTGGTTTTTTTTTTTTTTCCAGAATTTCACTGAGCCAAAAAGAATAAAATTTGCAGTACAGATTAGAGTATATTTCCTGCTTTTTTGTGTAATATAAGCCATAATTAATCTGTTCATTCCCCAGACTTACTGGAGGCAGATATTTTTATATTTAAGAGTACCTTAACAATGTTTTATTATAATGACTCCTATAAGAAATATTTCTTTTCATATTCAATTATTTGAAGATTGATAACTGGTTTGCCCTGACTTTTTCATTAGATATTGTATAATATGCTAAAAAGAGAGGTTGGCCAGAGAATTATCTTTGGAAATGAGATGGGAGGAGAAGCAATAAAAATTCTCAGCACAGACGTCGAACAGGAAGCTTCAGAAAGAGACCCAGAGAATGAAGATTTAGAAAAACTAGACAGTGGACAGACAGTACCAGTTGCAAGTTACTAAGCACTTAGTAGAAACTGCTGACTAAGCAATTTCTGACACAATGGCTTTTTTTTTTTTTCACTTCTTTATGCACTGTAAAAGTTTTATTTACATGTATGTACTGTGGGAAACAAATAAATAAAATACATAGTCACTGTCATTCGGCAACTTTACAAAGAAGTTTTTTGAACATATTTGAGTAGTTTAGTTTTTCTTTGTCATAATATTAAATAAGATAGAACAAATGAACTCAAATCTCATAATTCTATAGTTTTTATTTTTAAAAAGCATATTTTTAGTTTCTAATGATAACAAAGGAATTTGAAGCAAAAAGAGACAATGCACACAACATACAGCCAAAGAAAAGAAAGGATCCTTTAAAAAAATTATAATCAATATCTTTTAGAGAAATAAAAGAAGATTGTACATCCATGAAATAAGAACAGGAGGCTATGAAATGGGGAAAAATCAGAGAATAGTCAGAGGATTTCTTAGGAATTAAACCAAATTTTAAAAATTTTAATAGTAAGGTAGGAAAATTAATTTGGGTAAATCTCCCAGAAAGTATTCCAGAGGGAACACAGAAAAACAAGTGGAGGAAATTGTCAAAAATACAACACAAGAAACATTCTTATAACTGAAGGACATAAATCTCTAGAAAAAAGGGGCCCACAAAATGAATGAAGAAAGAGCCACACTAAGGTTCATCATTGTGAAATTTCAAAACACCAAGATAAAGAGAATACTGCTGAGTAGCTAGAAAATAGTGTAGCAATACCTTCAAATTCTGAGAGCAAATTATTTTCCACTTATAATTGCCTACCTGATCAATCAACCAAATGTAAGATTAAACTAAAGCCATTTCAAAAATGCAAGAATTTAAAGAGTTTTATCTCCCATACACTGTTTTCTAGGAAGCTACTGGCAGACATACCTCAGGAACATGAGGAAGGAGAAAGACATGGATTTCAGAAAGCAGGGGCTTCAACACATGAGAAATCCAGATTGACTGCTATGCCGCAGCCTAGAAAGCAACTAGTCCAGATGGAAGAAAGAGGATCAATGTCTTCAGGAGGGATATCTCAGGGCAGGAGCTTAAACTCTGTCTTTAAAACTGTGTTTGACTATTTTTTTTTCCATTTAGGATAAGTATATGACCCCAAAAGTTAGTTATGAGTACACAGACATTAGAAAATTAAAATACAGATAATTATTAACTCCAGGGAAGACAAATAGTTTCACGAGAAAGGAATCTACTCTTTTCTGCAGTCAACAATATTTTAGAAGATCATGATTTCATAAATTTGACTACTGAGTTAATTAAACAGTATTACATATCTATTTTGAGAGTTTAAGGGAGAAGAAAAGGCAGCAGAGGAGGGTGTAAAGTAGTTAGAACGTTCATTCCCATTAAAATAAACCAGTAGGTAATGTCAAAATTTGACAAATTATGGTTGGCAGGAGGTGAGGAAGGGTCAGAAACTGATAATTTTATTATAAAACTCTGAGTTTTCTTTGTGGACATTGACAGGTGAATGTATTACCTTGTTAAAAATATAATTTAATTTTCTAAAAAGTGACTAAACTGTGAAAATATGCCAATGTGGTGGTATGATAAGAGGTGAGAAACCTAATTTCTAATTCCAGTTCTGCTGACTCCAAAAGACTGTGGCCATGTCTCTCTACTTCAGTGTCCTTATTTGAAGCCAGAGCTCCAAAAATGTCTGTCACCTTTACTCTTCCATGCTCAAATCTGCCCATCTTCAATAAGGCTATCTCTTGTGTCTCCCTTACAATGACTCCTTGACTTATAAAAAATAACAGTGAACAGCTTCTTCTTCAGGATCTTAAATAGCTAGAAATAAACACATTCTTCTGTGACACCGAGACCTTATGCGCTATTGAACTACTAGAAATGAAGCATTACCAGGTAGTAAAAGGAATGTAGTGCTCTGACAATATCTTAATTGACTCCCTAAGTTATGGAGATTTTAGGCAACAATTTACCCTGTTCTTAAATTTTAAAAGTAGTTGTCATAGCAACTCCTAGACACAGCATATGGTATGTCTGGTACCTCCAAGATAACAGAGCAGATTCTTGATGAATTTTGCTTAAAATATGTTGTGAACTTTTGTACTTTTTAGTGTTTCAGTGGGTAATGTTATAAGGTGCTAGTACTCATTCACATTATCTATATATTTTAAAGCTTTTTTTGAAGTATTCATCATTTGCAAAAAAACAAACAAAACTTTAATGCTTCTCATATCCCTTAATATGAGAGTGCTTCAAAAAGTTCATGGAAAAATAGAATTAAAAGATAATACACATATTTCCATGAACTTTTTGAGGATCCCCTTGTATATTTTCTTCATTGAGATATAACTATAACCCAGTAGAACAATTAGCAAATGAACAGGTAATCTTAAAAGAATAAATGTAAATACAGAATAAATCATATGGAAAATATCCTGCTCAATTATAGGGAAAGGAAGGAAAATTAAAAGTAGATACTGTTTTTCCACTTATCAAATTGGTAAAATGTTGGAAAGCAGGAGGAATTTAAATTGGTATTGCCAGCCCAGTAGTTAATTTGGGATTATAAATTTAAAGCCTCTATGACGTCTTGCCATTTGATCTAGTAATTTCACTGCTACAGGTCTATCCTAAAGACTTTTCCTTTTTAAATACAAAAATTTCTATGCAAGGGTTTTTGTAGAAAATTATTTATGAGTCAAAACTTAGAAATAATCTTAATCAACAATAAGAAGAGATTAAAAATTAAAAGTTATGTAAATAATCTCTTATTGGGCATTTAGATTTGATGAAGTGTTTTTCTATTACAAATTTTACTACTATAAATTATGATATATTTTATTATAAATAATGGTACTACTATGATTATAGTACCTATGCATATGTTTGTACTATATATACATACACATATTAGATGTTGACAAAATTTAAAAATCAGTTTATACTATATATTTAAAACATTATATGTATGCAATCATAGAAAAAGCATGAAAAGATATATCCCCCAAAAAGTAAAGCAACTGTAGTGGGCACCCTAAGCTGATCCTCAATGAGTTATGCCCTTGTATAGCTCCCTAGTGAAGGCAGCTGACTTGCTTCTAACCAACATAATATGGCAAAGTAGGTAGATGCAATGTCACTCCCATGATTATGTTACATTATATAATGCTTCATATTAGCAGACTGCAGAGAGAAAGATTGTCCTGCTGGCTTGAAAATTCAATCTTCCATGTGGCAAGAAACTGTGAGCAGCCTCTAGGTCCTGAAGGGAGCTTTTAGCCAATGACCAGTAGGAAGCCAGAGCCACAACTGTAGACTGAATTCTGCCAACAACCTGAATGGTCTGGGAAGCAGACTTTTCCCTAGACGAGCTACCAGATGAGAACACAACCCAGCTAACATTTTGATTGCAGCCTGGTGAGACCTTGAAGCAGAGAATCCAGCCATACTGTCCTAGGAATTCTGACCTACAGAAATCGAGAGATAATAAATGTGTGCTGTTGTTTAAAGCTTCCTAGTTTGTGATGATTTATTACACAGCCTAAAAAACAAATACAGTGACTATATCTAGAAAGTAGTAACTTTTACAAATTTTACAAATTTCATTTCTTATTTGTACTCTTCTAAATTTTCTAAAAGGTTAAAATAAGAATTTCTTTGCTTTTAAAATCAAAAGATGTTATTTTCAACAAATCATCTGGAGGCAAAAAATAAGTATGCTCTGCAATTTTTAACTAATTTTGAATGTGTCAAAAGAATATTTTTTAAAGTGTACAATGAAAATATAGCACTAAGATTACCCCAGATTTCTATTTTTTTAAATGATCTTAACAGAAGATTTTATTTAAATCATATTAGCATAGACTGCTTTTGAAATTTTAAGCTTTCTATATTTAATAATGCCTGCTGGGAGGGAAAAAAAGAATTATACTTTAAAATTTTTCTTTCCAATTTTGACCATGACTTAAAATGGAAAAAGTTATGTTGATTGTGGCTAAATGTTCTCATTTTAGAGGCCATTATGCACTTTAAATTCTCTGTTGGCATTTTAATTTCATTTTACAAAATAAATCCCAACTGACAACCGAATAAAGCAAATTCTAAGTCAACTAAGCGAAAAAGTGTCACCGCAAACAGGAAAAACTTTGCAAACTGATACAGCATTTCATATGGCTCCTGAACCTAAATTTCCGAAGTTTCAACAGGAAAAGTAACATGTGTATGTTGAGGGGAAGTATTGACACCTGAAACCATCTCCACAACTTACTGTCCACATGATATTACTATACAACTATCTGCATTAACATAAATTTACTACTGTAGGAAGTTCTTGCCCAGGATGATTAAAATTGCAATAAATATTGTTCTTTTCAGGAACTTCCCAAAATTCCTTTTATCTGCCCTCTAGACTATTCAACTTACCATCATTAGAATAAGTTTCTCTTTCTCAGGACGACGAATAGCTTAACTAAGCTATTCAAATGACAGTTCACGTTTCAAGATTTGCTTTGAAACCCTCACCTTTGAAACTATCATATCAGAATTTTGCCCAATCCTAATCAAGCATTACAAGATCTATCTCAAATGAAACACTTAAAACTTCATAAATATGCTACTGTTACTCTCCCCTCTCAGAGATGTTACTAAAACTCTGTCAAGGTAGTGATCTCTCATACTGCGGTAAACAATAAACTTGGCTTTGTTTTATCAACAGGCAATTTCAGTGGTATTTTCAGGGAGCCAGTATTCAACATTCTTGGAGTTTCCACCAACATACAATAGAGGTCTGCTTGTTGCAGTGACTTAAGACCATCTACAAGGAAGCAGAGTGCTCCTCAAAGGCCCCTTGAGACTTCTTCAGATTCTCTCCATGACAATATTAATGAGATAAATACAAATTGGGTTTCAGTTTCATTTCTTTTTTTTTTAATCTCCCCAGATGATGAGTTTATTTTGATTCCTACAATATGAAACCCTTTTCTAGGAATTGCTTGATTATCTGATAAGATTTGCAAAACTTTATCTTTCGTGGAAATCTGACTAATTACTAACAGCAGTATTACTTATTTCTGTCTTATTTTTTTTGTTGTGTACCTGTGAGAAGAAGTTCATTAGGAAGAAAAAGGGTACAGGTTCATAATAAGAGCATTCATTGAGCTATTCAGGAAATAGAGAATTTCAGAAGGTTCTTCTCAGATTAGTGTTCTTCAGACAGACTCTGCCCTGGGCCAATTATCAAAACATCATGAAAACTTTTCTCGCTCTTGAGTTGTCCCTGAGATCTTGATTCCGGAAGAGATTTCCTCCCCAAACCTTTCCATCCCCCAGAACTACAAATCAGTTGAATTTACAGTTGGAGATGGCGTGGCCATTTGGGTGGAGTTCCAACTCACAAAGTGCATGAGCAGCAATTCTGACTGTTCCCAGACTCTCACGGGTTAGTCTCAGTCTAAATCTATGTCCTCATCTACTCTGGGCTGAACTCATTCCTTCTTAGGTGTATTTATGGTGTATCTCAAATTCTTCTATTTATCTTTCCAAGTAACATAATTTCACAATATAGAATTTACAGTGGTCCCTTTGGTGAGCTTTAGATATGAACAAAATGTTCATTTGAAGGGCTTCTTAGAACAAAAAACCAGACCGCCAATGGTGTGCATGTTTTTATTGGTATGAGAAAGTATGTCAAAGGAATTTAGATTCCAAAATTGCTTTATGGGAATATTCCTTCACCAAGGCAAAAGAAAAATTTTAAAAACTTAAAACTAGCTCTTTTCAAGGTACCCCAAATATCAACTTGAAACAAATGACCTTTAATATACTATTCTTTCCCCCTCCTATACTTCTAAATTTCCTTCTGTCCCTATCTCTCCAAGTTCTCCACTCAGTATCTCCCAAAGCTCAATTACTCTCAAAATTAAACATCCCTCGAAACAGAAAAACCCCTCATGGTTGAATGATTCTGGAAGTGGAGCGCCATTGTCAAAGATTTCCCAAAGCAACCTCCATACTGTTTTCCACAGTTGTTGTACCAATTTACATTCCATCAGCAATGCAGGAGAGTTCCTTTTTCTCCTCATCCCTGCCCCAAAGGAAATAAAATCAATATATCAAAAAGACACCTGCACTCCCATGTTCATCACAGCTCTATTGACAATAGCCAAGAGACAGAATCAACCTACATGTCCACCAATGGATGAATGGATTTAAAAAACTGTGGCAGATATACACAATGGAATGCTACTCAGCTATTTAAAAAAATGATATCCTATCATTTGCAGCAACATGAATGGAACTGGAAACCATCATGTTAAGTGAAGAGCATAAGGCACAAAAAGATTAATACCAAATGATATCACTTATATGTGGAATCTAAAAAAAAAAGGAGTTCTCATAGAAGTAGAGCGTAGAATAATGGTTGCTAGAGGTGGGAGGGAGGTGGAGAAGGAGGAAAAGTGGCGGACTAATGGGTACAAAACTAAATGAATCATTGTATAGTACATGCATGCATTGAAACAACACACTGTACCTCACAAATATGTACAAATAAATGTTAAAATAAAAAAGTTTTTTAATTAAAAAAAAAAAGCCTAGACAAGACAGAAATTTACAGAGGAATTTAGTATAGTTTTAGGAATATAAACTCCAGAGTTACCTCACAAATATGTACAAATAAATGTTAAAATAAAAAAGTTTTTTAATTAAAAAAAAAAAAGCCTAGACAAGACAGAAATTTACAGAGGAATTTAGTATAGTTTTAGGAATATAAACTCCAGAGTTCCCAGATCTATAGCAATTGGTTCATATTTTGTGACAACCTCAAATGCAAAAAATTGAATGGAAAAAGCAAAATGGGAAGACCCTGAGGGTAACATAGGAAACCTAAGTTTCATAGGTAACCCAAGGAATTCAAAAAGGCAGTAGATGTTGAAGGTTTTTTGTAGACTCACCCAAAAGCATTTTATATAAAAAATGCCTTTGACTTACTCTTCCAGTTTCTGGTTCTGAATGTAAGGAGTTTAAAAGTTGCCACTTTGCCCTAATAAGTAAAAAGCTGAACAGACTAAAATATCAACTCTTCTATCATCAGTAAGAGAGGTGAGGACAAAGGGAAAACTGTGGCCCTCAAGACTGGTGAGACAGACAGGCAAATCACAGCTTACCAGAGCAGAAACTCACCAGCAGAAACCAGTACCTGGCCAGGAAAACCTGAACTGTAATTGATGGATTGCTGGAGGCTCAGTGTGCTCAAGTCTGGGAGTTAAAAACTCTGAGGAAACCAGTCATAGGGCATCCTCCACAATTTTGTGAGATTTTCCTCCAGGAGTTCAACCATGTTCTCACAATAAATATTGGAGAAAAATCCCCTCACGCTTCCAATACCGGGAGAGGAAAAGGAACCATTTTGCAACATGCCAGAGCACTTTGTTCTTCTTAACAAGGTCTTCCCTCAGGAGAAACTGGCTAACCAGACTCTAACTGCTGGAGTATCACCAGAGCCTAACTAACCTGGGGGAAGGAAAATACCCAACTTCAGTCAATGCTAGCCTTCCACACAGAAGATAAGAAATACCCAACTATAGCCCAGTCTAGCCATCCTGTCCTCCTAAGGAGGGAGAAAAGAACAGAAACATTTGCGAAGTTCACAGTCCAGAGCTATGGCTCTTAGAGTAGCAAAATATTACTTGATTTTGTATCAACCACCTGGGGAATCCCAAAGTTTATTTCATGTGACAGGAGAGCCCATTTTACTGAGACTATTAAAGAATTTTGCAAAGCTCTGCTACTTAGAAAATTCATGCTTCATATCATCCTCAACTTTCAGGAAAGGCAAAAAGATAAATGGAACTCTGAAACTCAAATTAGCATGGTTCTCAAGACATTTGAGCATCCACAGTCTTAAGTTATTTTCACTGGCTTTAATGACAATGAGATAAACTCCTTCCTGAGTTCACAAACTCTTCCCTCACAAATTATTAATACATTTTTCCACACATCTAATAATATCACCTCTAATTCTACACACTATTGCAAGCAGACATAACTAAATGCTGCAAGGGACTTATGCAAGATACCCAGTCTTATCATCAATGTATATGAACAACCCTTCCTCAACATTTTACTAAATAATCCTTGCATAACATTAAACTGAGAGACCTAGTGCCCTGGAAGAGACGTTAAAGAAAGACAGCCTTTGAATTTCAATGTAAAGACCCTAACATGCACTATTAATAACCAGTGTAGCAGTAAAACTTCAAGGTATTGATTCTTAGATTCATGTCTCTCAATTAAAGAGGAAATAATTATCCTGAACCACTAGAACACTGTCCCAACCAGAAACCCTAAGCTAAGAATTCTCAGGAACTCTCTAGAAAGAGGGTTCTTCAGAAGAAGATGGCTTTTACCCAAAATCTCTGAACCAAATAGATGCCTACATGAGATGTCAATAGCCTTCACCAAAAAGCCATGGAACAAGACCATGTATTGCAACACTTTAATCTATATTCTTTTACTCCTTATTTTCCTAGCTATCTTTTTTCTTCTTTTGCTGGTTTTAAGGCTATCTTTAACTATATTACCTACAAAGCCTCTATTCAATCTTGTTTTTCATATGCTTAGTCACCTGGTTCCAATTTACTTATGAACTGGCTAAACACACAACCACTCTCTCTGTTGGGTTTATATTTATTTCCCTTTAGAAGTCACCCATCTTCCCTTAGTACCAATTCCTTATAATAAACCACTAGTTTCCTGGGTAGTTTGGCTCAAACATCAAGGAACTTTAGATGGTAAATACCACAACAGGCCAGAAATCCAGAAATCTAAAATGCCCTAACCATCAATGGGAGGATTCTATCCCCACCAAATACTTGAGGACCTATTATGACAGCTTGATTTTATAACCCAATTGCACAGAAGTAGAACATAAAAGAGAACTAGGAAACTGATGCTGTATATTTAAAGGTAATCTCACTTTCACAGACCTTACAAGTAAGACACACTACATAAACTGCAGCACTAATTCTTTTGCCTTAGATAGACCCAACCATTTTGATACACATATTCATTGCCTGCCACCAGACTATTCTTGATGAGTGGCACAAAATATTACAGTAATACTATTTGAAACAGCATTTGTGTATTTTGGTCAAAAACATACTAATTGCAGCCCCCAATGACTGGTATTGGGTTTGCTGCATAAGAGCCCATTGACTACTATTTGCAAACTGGACAGGATCTAGCTACTTCAATAAACTAATGCCAGTCTTCAGGATAGTTCCTGATATCACTGAGGGTCCATTTGGACCCATCAGTTTCCCTTTGCAGAAAAAGAGATTACAAGGTAGTTCAAGAAGTAGAAAAAGTATGAGAGCCAAAGCCCTAATCACTCAAGGGGATTTCTTAGTTATCTCCTTTTCTCAAGTCTCTTTACTTCATGCTTTACAAGAGGTTCGAAAAGTACCACTATAATTCAGGGAACAGCGAGGGAGCTAGACAAGGTCCCAAGGCTTTAGAATTCCTATCCTGAAAGGTCCGTGATATTGGTCAGACAGTGGTCCAAAATAGAGCCACTTTAGATATATTATTTCCTACTCGAGGGGAACATGTGCTGTTTTAAGGGAAGAATGGTATGCTTACACTATTTGGGATTTTTAATATTACTAAAAGATACAGAAGTTAACATTTTTAAACCAAAAAATTAAATAATCCATCTAATAACCCCATATCTGCTAGTTTGGGAATGGGATCTATTTCTTTGGTTTAATTTGGCCACTCTTTCTTGGTCGAGAAAGGGACTACAACTCTCATTATTATCCTTCCCTTAGTATTTGTCTGTGCTGTGATGCTCTACTGCTGTGTAGCAGCCATTTCATCAAATCACCCAACAAAAGATTATCCAATGAAAAGAACAGGAAAATACGACACTGCTACAAGTGGCAATGGCCATCCTTAGAAACTTGACATGCAGTCACAACACCTGATACAGCATTGAAGATCTAAAGGGATCACAAACACTAATAGTCTACATGGAAGAGGATGGGGGGTTCAGAATCACAACTGAAACCATACTGTCTGCATTAATGTGGCTATTATTGCAAGAAACTCTTGCTGAGGAAGATGAAGTTGCAAATAACGGAATGCAAACAGACTACTTAACATACTCTCATTAGCATAACCTCCTTTCAGGACAATAAAGAGCTCAACCAAGCTCATCGAATTGCTATTGACTCTCCAAGACTCACTTCAAAACCCTCACCTCACTATATCTACCAATCTAAAACCATGATATAATAATTTTGCCCAATCCTCCAACCAAACCCCCCACAATGAAAGATATGTATTAAACCAGATCCCCCAAACCTCATAAGCATCCCACCTTTTCTTTCCACCCTTCCAGACACACTGAGACTTTGTCAAGGTATTGATCTCCCTTAGTACAATAAGCAATAAACTCAGTTGTGCTTTATTAATAGATCTATTTTATTGGTATTTTGGGGGAGCCAACATTCAAGGGTAACTTAAGGTTTGGTAGCTTGTTTTAGTAAAATAGAAGCACATGAGGACATAGCAGGAGCAGACCCAGAGTCAAGTCTAGGCATTAGATTTCTAATGCTCATCCATAAATAAAATACATATGTACAATTCAATCTAAAGCTAGAATTGAAAATTTTTCATTTAAAAAAAATAGGACCAAGTTGAATTGAATCATCATGTTTGCCATATGGCCCTTAAATAATATGAATATTATTGTCTAGAAGTAGCAATTTTAGATGCTGAGCAAAATTATTTTAAAATCACATGTAAAGGCTCCTTTCTCATGAGCCAGCACATGTAATTAATATGGGAAAGTAAGTGATTGAACACAGAAACAGCCATGTGATCTAAGTACTACAGGTAACATAATGATAGTGCTTCACGGTCCTAAAGGAGACAGTGTATGACAATAGACATTTCTTTTTCTGGTGACCACTTTTCTTAAGATGCTATATAAAAGTTTGTCTTAAAACATAAGGAAGAAATATTTTCTCTGATAATTGGGTCAAGGGCTTCCAGTTCCTCTCAAGGGAGTGAATTAGTAACCAGTCAACCCTGGAAAAATTAAAGAAGCAAAGAGGATAGAAAAATTAGGACATAAAAGATGAAGAAGAGGAAACCAAGAGAAATTCTAGGGTAGACTAAAGGCAATTGTGAACTGGGTGGGGAGAGGTGGTTGCAGCCTGGGGCAGAGAGTAGCAAGGAGGCCCTGAAAGGAAAGGTTGGGATTAACTACCAAACAAACTTGGCCAGGCAAAGGAACACATATGCTAGAACAAACTCACTGAGGGTTTTGTTGAGGAAGAAAAGTTGGAGATTTTAAATGCTCAAAAGTGCAGAGGGAGGACAGTTTATGGTAAAGGATTGAAGCAAGTCCTTAGGTCTATATACAATTGGTTAAACCAAGACCTGTTGTTTATTAGTCATGCTTGGTAGGGGTCTGACGTCATTGCAGGGAGGGATGTCATTGCGGGGGAGGGGTGTCATTAAATGTTCACGGTCCTTTATTAGCTTCAGCTGGTTAGAACTAGTTGGGATGAAACATCAATCAGTGATATCTCCTAGACAACTGTTGCATTAAGAGGAAATTTTACTTTACAAAACTTTTGAGTTCTGCTTCCACCTGTCCTGTTCTTATTACCTCAAAAGAATCCTTGCCTGCCCTATCAGTGCAGAAATTGGGAAGAACAGCTCAGGCTACCAGTGTCAGCAGGAAATATCAGGACAGGGCAAAAACACTTCCAGGGAAGAAGTTAATGAAACAGGTGTGGAATCAAACACCCTCTCCATGCCAGTACCTCCAGATCCCAGGGCTAGTGGAGACTGGCTTCTTCCTAAGAACACAAGGTGCATACCTGACAAGAGGAGTTGCCAGATGGTGAAGGAGCGTCAGAAGTGGGCAACAAGAGTCCTATATTTCCGAGAGCTTTCCACCATAAGGCTCAACACCTCTCCCCAAATTCTCCTGCAGGATTACAGAATGACCTTTGGCCCTTCTACAGACCACACCCCCTCCCAAAAAAAGGAACATGAACTCAAAGCCAGAATATCTAGACACCTAAGGAGCTCGACCACTATAACAAAAGCCAACAACTTGAACACATACTGACCAAAGTGAAAATACTGGAACGTACATAACAAGAATATAAAATAAATATAATAAATATGTTTAAAGACATAAGATGATAAGCAATATAAAACAGGAGCAAGAAGTCATTTTTTAAAAAGAGTGGGTCCAATTTTCTAAAGTGCACATTAGAAATTTACAAAAAATCTGACCAACATTAGCTCCTTAAAGGTCAGTGATATATTGGGGGTAGATTTAAGCTTGTTATTTTACCTCTAATCTAGTTACATTGTGGTGTTATGCATAATCTAGTTGTGAGTTAAGATTTTTTAAAACAACTGGAATTGTGGGTCACAGCTAGGATTGAGAGACTCTGTTTAAATTCTGTTTAAAAAAATTTTTTAAGTATACAAGAAAAGGGGGGTGGGGAGGAGAGTGGGGAGACAACCCAAAAGCCTTGCTGGCATCTATCTGGAAAAAAAAAAGAGAGGGAGAATAAAAAATTTTGTTTTCTATGTTTTTTGTCTTGAAAGTATATTGCTTTTATAATAAAAGAAAACTTTATTCTCAGAAAAACATCTGGGTTTCTTCTCTTCCCTCGGAAGTGAGAGAGACCATTTAGATGTAACTGTCCATTGATCACAGATTTTATCTAAACCTGCTGCCACTGAAAATCAATGCCAAGTGAGCAATAGGTAATATTTCCCCATGCCTGTATTTGATTTTTACATTTATACAAACCAAATTTACACATTGCAATGCACCAGTGTAAGGAAGCCTTTGTTTTTTTGTTTTATTTTTAAATTGAACTCTCAGGATGTGCTCCACTCTGCATAAATGATCCACAGCCAAACCACACAACACCTTTATACATAACTTCCTTGAAAATGCAATTTGAAATGACTGTAATTGTTATTAGTGGAAAATGCAAAATAGGATTGCCCAAGGAAAATATAGAGAGATAGGTAACAAATAAACCAAGCATTCATATATATGAAAAACTGTAGCTCTAATGGCTCTGAAATATGATACATATAAAAACCTAATTCTGTTTGGGGTTCTTTCTTTTAAAGTGTCTGCTTCCCATGCAAACAATTTGGAAGATGATAAATAAAGCAACATTGAACTCCGAATCTTCCCTCTCTACTCTCTATCTGGGCCTCTTTCAGGGATATGACTGATGTCAACACCCCTTCAAGCCCAGAAGTCATCAGTGACACCCTTCAATGCCCATACCCAATCCATTCCCAAGTCCTGTGGGTTTGCCTCCTGAATATCTCTCATCTATGTCCATTACCGTCTGTCTTCACTGCCATCATTCTGGAGTAAGCTGGTATCATCTCTCGCCTGGACTACTGCAGTGATCTAACCTGTCTCCTGGGATCCACTGATTCATTCCTCAATCCATTCTCCAAACTGCAGCCTGACAGGACTTTTCCTGATTCCAATCTTATGTGACCCATATCCTCATATCTTGCTGTCAAAAAATAAAACAAAATACCTTTAAGCTAAACAAATCAAAGCTAAATATTTCCTTGCCAGGCAAGGAAACCCATGCAAGTGAAGAAATTCACAGATACTCCACTGGGGGGAGCATGGGGGAGTGGGACTCACAGTGTTTAAGTTCCAGAAAGGGAGAATTCATGGTGTTTGTACAAGCACACCTCATTTTATTTCACTTCCCTTTATTGTGCTTGCCAGATATTGCTTTTTTCACAAAGTGAAGGTTTGTGACAACCCTGCATCAAGCAAGTCTATCGGCCCCATTTTTCCAATAGTATGTACTCACTTCATGTTTCTGAGTCGCATTTTGATAATTCTCGCAATATTTCAAATTTTTCATTATTATTATATCTGCTGTGGTGGTCTGCGATCAGTGATCTTTGATGTTACTATTGCAATTGTTTTGGGGTGCCATAAGCCAAACCCATATGAGACCCCAAACAATAAATGTTGCATGTGTTCTGACTGTTCCACTGATCAGCCATTCCCCCTGTATCTCGCCCTCTCCTCAGGCCTCACTATCTGAGATGCAATAATATTAAAACTAGGCTCATTAATAACCCTATGATGTCCTCCAAGTGTTCAAGACAAAGAGTCACATATATCTGACTTTAAATCAAAAGCTAGAAATAAAGAAGTTTAGTGAGAAAGGTATATTGGAAGCCAACATAGGCCAAAAGCTAAGCTTCTTGTGCCAAACCATTAGCCAAATTGTGAAGGCAAAGGAAGAGTTCTTGAAGGAAATTAAAACTGCAGCTCCAGTGAGCACAGGAATGATAAGATGTGACTGAACTGCTACAATCTCAACACAAAACTTGAATGGATGAGGACTCACTTCTTATGGATAAACAAAGAAAAGTAATTTTTTGAGATAAAATCTACCCACCTGGTGAAGATGCTGTGAACATTGTTAAAATGACAACAAAGGATTTAAAATATTACATAAATTTAGTTGATAAAGCAAAGTCAGGGTTTGAGAGGATTGACTCCAATTCTGAAAGAAGTCCTACTGTGGGTAAAATGCTATCAAATAGCATGGCATGCTGCAGAGAAATCTTCCATGAAAGGAAGACTCAACTGATATGGCAAACTTCACTGTTGTCCCATTTTAAGAAATTGCCAAGACCACCCCAGCCTCCAGTAACCATCACCCTGATCAGTCAGCAGCCATCAGCTTCAAGATAAGACCCTCCATCAGCAAAAGATGAAAGTTCAGATGATCGCTAGCATTTTTTAGTATTTTTAATTAAGGTATGTAAATTGTTTTTGAGACGTAATGTTATTGCAGACTTAATAGACTACAGTGTAGTGTAAACAAACTTCTATATGCACTGGGAAACCAACAAATTTTTGTCAGTCGCTTTATTGCACTATTTACTCTATTGTAGTGGCCTGCAATTGAACCCACAGTATCTCTAAGGTATGCCTGTACTAATCAGGCATTGAAAACTAGCACTCTGGATTATATAGAATGAGTCCATAGGTCTTTACATAGTTGGTTAAAACAAGTGCATTCCATTGTCCTTTGGTCAGGAAAGAGTATTCAGTTGGATCTAGTAAGGGTCTGATACCCTGAGGGACGGGTGGTCACTCAAGTTTATGGTACTTTCATCTGATTAGAGCCATCTGTGATGAAACATAGTAGCCAGTGTTAATATCTCCCATGCAAGTACTGCTATTTGAGGGAAAGTTTCCTTTTACATTACCCCCTCATTCACTCTCCCAATATTGCAGCCTTCCCATTATTCTATGATCTAATCCTTTTACTTCTCCAAATGCTTTATTTAAACAACAGATCAAATTTCTTCAAATCTTCATAATTAAATCATATGAAAAACAGAACAAGCTAAAACTTTCATAAAATTGTCCTTTTTGCTATTTGACAGTTATAACTTCCCATTAATAAAGATAGATTCATTCGTCCATCCATCAATACATTCATTCAAGAAATACTTCTCCATCCTCCTCATAATCCTCTTTAATCCCTGCCCATACTGGCCTTGTCTTGTCTCTGTTCCTCAAATACCTTATACTCCCTCCTACTGGACTCGTGAATACTGTCCTACCACCCCACAGCTTACTTAAATTGGCATTAAGATCTCAGCTCAGTTGTCATTTTTTTCAGGAAGTCTGCCCTGCCCCTCCAGTGCAGGTAATACTATTTCATTACACACCTGCCAATAAAACCTGTTCCTTTTCTTCAGGACATTTATCTCAGTTTATTTGATTAGCAGGTTTAGTTAATTAATGTCTGTCTCCTCCCCTTGACTAAAAGCTACCTGGCAACGTGGGCTATACTTCCTCTGCTCGCCACTTAATCTGCCAGGACCTTCTAAAATGCCAGACAGAACAGGTGCTCAAAAAATATTTCTTGAATGAATGTATTGATGGATGGATGAATGAATCTATTTTTATTAATGGGAAGTTATAACTATAAAGCAGCACAAAAGGACAATTTCATGGAAGTCTTAGCTTGTTCTGCTTCTCATTTGATTTAATTATGAAGATTTGAAGAAATTTGATCTGTTGTTTAAATAAAGCATTTGGTAAATATGGGAGAGACAAATGGGGAGAAGAAGAAGAGAGATGCAGGATCGTCAATTATTTCTTTAAAGCTACCATTAACTTGGGATCTTGAGAAGTCATTCTCGGCCTATCCCACCACCTACATTACCTGATGCCATCATTCAAAGTCCCATTCTCAGGTTCAGGGTGGTTACACTTAAATCTATAGTACCAACCTAAACTCTCAATTGTATTATTTTTTTGTCACTTGATTTCACAACATTAATTTTAACTAAATATAGCTTGTTTTGTTCTTGTGCCTTTTATTTCTAATAGCTTTAGCTTTTTTTTTTTTTTTTTTGACCATGGTAAGCCTGTTCTCCAAAAACTGTTTTATGTAAATATGCTTTCGTTAATTTAGCAATTATCTGATGCAAATGGACTTAAAAGATAAATAAGGTGCCTGAAGGTACATAAGGCATAAAGGCACTAAAACAACTGTAAAATAATTGAAGCTCAAAATACTGTCTGAGTTTAGGGATTCTTTACAACAAGACTTATGAAAGTATAAGAGGAAATTAGATTATGTACTTTATTAAGCTATCATCTTCCAGTACTTACAATCATTATAACTAGGCACTTTTTAGAAATTGCATTACTGTTATACATGACAGATTAAACTCAAGTTTATTTTGACTTTTCCCAAGTGACAGGGAAGGAAGATAGCCTGCAAAGACAAAGAGAACAGAAAACACCACTAGACAAAAGTTTGGAAGCAGGAAAGCAGATAGATTAATGATGGTACTGATATAGCAGGCCAAAGAAAGCTTACTGAAGCCTGCAAGAGCAAGCCAATACGAAGCTAGTTCATTCTTACCCTCTTCTCAGGACCTCTGAAAGGCGTGGGAATTGGAAGCACGTGGAACATCACAGTGGTAGAGGACAGGGCTCAAGACTGGAGAATTTGTTGAAAGAAACTATAAATAGAAATGAAATCCCCCTAACCAGCAAATGAGTTCACCTTTTCCACCCTGGCCGAAATTATTCTCTAAGGAGGTTAAACCTAAAGAACTCTGGTCTTGGGTCATCAGATAGTGCTAAGGGCAGAGGTGCTGTACTTAAAACAGAGAAAGTGACTAAAAATCCACATACTAGATGTTAAAGCCCAGAGTTCCCTGCTCCCATTTGACTCCCAGAACATTGGCAGCCTAATTTATAACCCTCAAGGCAAGAAAATGGAAGGAAGTCATTGCCCCAAAAGAAAAAATATCTATAGTTATTGGCATTTGAGGACCCCTCAAAAAAATGGTGAACACACTCCCTATCATCCTCCACCAATCAGTAAACACCAACTTCAAAATTTAGACCATCTAATTGGTATTATAGTACATCATTCTTAAGGTAGGCAACAAAGGAGCATTTGTCAAAAATCTCTGGTTCTACCAAGGCACTCTCAAATGTCACTTTCTGCATGAGGTTTTTCCTGAGTCATCAACTTAGTGTGGCATTAACTATAATCTACCTTGTCATGTAGTTATTATATATGTCTTATCATCTGTTAGGTGAGCACTCTCCTTGACAGCAGGAACATGTCCATACATCCAGTTACCTCCTGAACAATCACTTAGATATCCCATGTTTTACTCAAACTTAGGTCCAAAACTGCACACAAATGGCCAACACGCACATGAAAAAAAGCTCAACATCACTAATTATCAGGGAAATGCAAATCAAAACTACCATGAGATATCATCTCACTCCAATTAGACTGGCTATTATCAAAAAAACCCAGAAAATAACAAATGCTGGTGAGGATATGGAGAAACAGAAACCATCAGTGGGAATGTAAATTAGTACAACCATTATGGAAAAACAGTAAGGAAAGTCCTCAAGACACTGAAATAGAGCTACTTTGTGACCCCATAATCCCACTACTGGGTATATATTTAAAAGAAATGAAATCATTATATCAAAGAGACACCTGCACTCCCATGTTCATTGCAGCAGAGTTCACAACAGCCAAGATATGGAATCAATCTAAACATCCATCAATGGATGGATGGATTAAAAAACTGTGCTGTACATACACAATGAAATACTATTCAGCTATAAAAAAAAAAAATGAAATCCTGTCATTTGCAGCAACATGCATGGAACTGGAAACCACCATGTTAAGTCAAGTAAGTCAGGCACAGAAAGACAAATACCACATGATCTCACTTATATGTGGAATCTTAAAAAAAAAAAAATGTTTCTCATAGAAGTAGAGAGTGGAATAAAGGTTACGAGAGGCTGGGAGCAGAAGTGGAGGAGGGGAAGAAGTGGATCAAGGGATACCAAGTTACAGGAAGATAAATATAATTTCTGATGTTCTAGGCTGACTGTAGCTAAAAATATTGTGTTGTATATGTCTAAACAGCTAGAAAAGAGGATCTTGAATATGATCACCACAAAACAAAAGGTAAATGTTTTGGTGATAAATATGCTATCCACTCTAAGTGAATCATTGTATAATGCATGCATGTATTGAAACAACACACATATGTACAATTAAAAATCAATAATGTTTTTTTTGTTAAGTTATGTCCAAAACTAAACTCATTATCCTACCTTCAAACCCGTGTTCCTGTCTCACCAAATGGCACTTCCATCTACCTAGTTGCCCTTATCGGAAATCCAGCCTCTCCTCTACTTCAAATACAATCTTTCAACAAATTCTGCTCATTCTACTTTCTGTAAGTATCTCAAAAACATCTCTATCTCCATTTCCTTACTGAAAACACGTCAATGGTTTCCTATCCTCCTTGAAATAAAATCTGAACTCTTTAAAAAGGCTGATGATACCTTGCACAATCTGACTTCTGCCTTTCTCTCCAGCTTCAAAGGCCACACACTCTCTAGAAACGGAACCATTGTAAGACTTCTTCCCTCTGCTTGGGTTGCTTTTCTTCCCAATCCTCCTGTAACTTAGTTGTCCTTTAGGTCTTAGATAACACGCCCCTACTCCACCCCCACCCCCAAAGTATCCCTATGCTATGGTTTGGGTATACTCACATTGGAAACTTTAAGAGGTGGGTCCTGAAGGGAGGTGTTGGACCATGGGGGTTTCAATCTTGTGGGCATGTTGATGCCATTCTTGCCATAGTGAGTGAGTTCTCCCTTTCTCAAGAGTGGATTAGTTCCTGGTGAATGGATTAGTTCCTGTGAAAGTGTGTTATTATAAGTGTTGTTGGTCTTTCTATGCCTGACTTACTTCACTTAACACTGTGGTCTCCAGTTCCAACCATTTTGTTGTGTTTTGCCCCTTTTTCGCACATGTCTCTCATGTGCAGTTGCCCAGTCTTGAACTTCCCATCCTGCAGGACTGTGGGCTTATTAAACCTTTTTTCTTTATAAATTAGCCAGTCTGAGGCATTCTTTTTTAACAACAGTAACCAGAAGACTCGCTAATATCCTTTTGCATGGCACCCCATAGCACCCTATAGTTTCCCTTCACATTTATATTTTATAATTGATAGTTACACTATAAGATTACTCTTTAATAAATACCATAGCTATGATCCCATAAACTCCATGTAAGCAGGATAATGGCTATTTTGCTTACTACTGTATCGATGGGGGTTTCAATCTTGTGGGCAGGTTGATGCCATTCTTGCCATAGTGAGTGAGTTCTCCCTTTCTCAAGAGTGGATTAGTTCCTGGTGAATGGATTAGTTCCTGTGAAAGTGTGTTATTATAAGTGTTGTTGGTCTTTCTATGCCTGACTTACTTCACTTAACACGGTGGTCTCCAGTTCCAACCATTTTGTTGTGTTTTGCCCCTTTTTCGCACATGTCTCTCATGTGCAGTTGCCCAGTCTTGAACTTCCCATCCTGCAGGACTGTGGGCTTATTAAACCTTTTTTCTTTATAAATTAGCCAGTCTGAGGCATTCTTTTTTAACAACAGTAACCAGAAGACTCGCTAATATCCTTTTGCATGGCACCCCATAGCACCCTATATTTTCCCTTCACATTTATATTTTATAATTGATAGTTACACTATAAGATTACTCTTTAATAAATACCATAGCTATGATCCCATAAACTCCATGTAAGCAGGATAATGGCTATTTTGCTTACTACTGTATCGCCAGCATAGGGCATAGTTTATTAAAAGCAATCAAATATTTGTTGAATAAGCAAGTTAATATTCATTTGATGAATAAATGAGGATGCTGAATGTACTTGAAAGCTCAATGTCTGGTAAGGGCAGGAATAGAAAAGAATAATCAGGAAAGAGAGACATTATCAAAGTAGAATCTTTAGTACAAGGCAACAGAATGGATGTGGAAAGAAAAATCAAGAAAGGAATGAAAGATGGATCTTAGGTCTGCTATGAATGGGAAAAGAAAGGATCACTAAAATAAGTAGAAAAGAGTCTGAGGCATTCTTTTTTAACAACAGTAACCAGAAGACTCGCTAATATCCTTTTGCATGGCACCCCATAGCACCCTATATTTTCCCTTCACATTTATATTTTATAATTGATAGTTACACTATAAGATTACTCTTTAATAAATACCATAGCTATGATCCCATAAACTCCATGAAAGCAGGATAATGGCTATTTTGCTTACTACTGTATCCCCAGCATAGGGCATAGTTTATTAAAAGCAATCAAATATTTGTTGAATAAGCAAGTTAATATTCATTTGATGAATAAATGAGGATGCTGAATGTACTTGAAAGCTCAATGTCTGGTAAGGGCAGGAATAGAAAAGAATAATCAGGAAAGAGAGACATTATCAAAGTAGAATCTTTAGTACAAGGCAACAGAATGGATGTGGAAAGAAAAATCAAGAAAGGAATGAAAGATGGATCTTAGGTCTGCTATGAATGGGAAAAGAAAGGATCACTAAAATAAGTAGAAAAGTCAGAAAGAGGTGTTGTTTGGATAAGGAAATGATGAATTTGGATTCGGATGTGTTGAGTTAGAGAAACCAACTCCATTTAGGTTGAAACTTCAAGCATGTTGTTGGGAAGAAATGTCTATAATTCTGAAAAGAGACTAAAATTAGAAATAGAGCTATTTTGGGGTCATATGAGTGGTGTCAAATATTTCATCTACAGCCCTTTTGAGAAGATATATATTCTCAATGGACTTACCTGGACTTACCTTTTATAAAACTTCTCACACTCTAATAATGACTTGTGCAACAATGGTCGTCTCCCACTCAACTGTAAGTTTCATGAAGACAGTATTGTTCTATTCTTAGGAAGGGAGCACTAGACTCACTGCAGTGTAGGGACTCTAGGAACAAGATAGTTAGAAAAGCCAAGCCTCAGGCTGTTGAATGGGAGACACATTCCTTTTCTCCAATAGCAGTAACAGCAGCCACACTAAATTCCCATTGCATGGTGGGCCCGCATCGTTCCACCAATGCAATGATACATGATTTTAAACCACTGTTGGCTAGCAGCGCAGTTGTAATTAAAATTTGTGGTTCTCAATCTAACAGTTTCTCTTTCTGGTTTACAACTGCAATGTACACTTATGCTAAATATCTATGTCAGTCCACCCTAATGTGAAAACAGATTATACCACTATCTCAGAGTGTAAATTTGCCATTTTTGAAGTGCCTTAAAACTTTTGAGACACAATTTGATATTTAGAAGCCCAACAAGCTTAGATTTTGAAAGTATCCAACCATATTGAGACCTCCCTCTACTCTTACACACAGAGATTTATATCTTGCCGAAGTCATTAAAATTGATTCTGAAACTCAAGTTATGAACTATTTGATTATGTTATATGGATACAACTCAAAGAACTTCACGAGAAGTATCAGGGGTAACAGACAATCTCTATGATTAATACATCTGTCTACAGATAATATGGCAACCCTGTGACCTTATTTCTAAAAATTTTAATTAAAAAAAAATTTAATGAAAACTTATCAACATCATCTTTCTTTATTAATGTTTTTGCTCCTTGACTTCAATTAAATTCACCAAAACATGGACTTAAAGCATAAAGGCACTTAACAAATGTTTTCTAAAATGAACTGAGAAGTACTATGTTACATCACTCATCATTATTGGGAGATAAAGTGATATGAAGCCTACCTCTAAACAAAAATCCAAGATTCCTACCATTAACATTAATATAATGCTGATCTACTTCTCATTCCGTTTTACTTTTTGTGAACTGTGCTATATTTTGAAACCAAAAAATAATGTTGAAAAAACTAAATTACATGCCTACATTTATGTAAATTATATAATTGTTCATATGGTGGATTATTACAGAATATTACCAATTCATTAGTTACAATAAACTTCTTTTCCAGAGAGTTATATAAAACATCCATGGAATTACTTCATTTTTAGTTTTTCCCCCACAGTATAAATCACTTTTCTCTGTATAAAATGTCACTATCTCTCTAGCAGGTTAATCCCAGGAGGTTTAGCAACTGCAATTACTACATTTAAATATCTGTCAAGACTTAAAAGAATTCTGTGGTGTCAGTTTAAATATAAATATATATAATTCTAGTTAATCATCACTTAAGGCAGTTTTGAAAACCACATTACTTTCTGCTGCACATATCAATGTTATATTGTGTATGTTGTGTAGTTTGTTATATTGTAACTCTATCGATTTATTGGTTAAGAAAATGTCCATACTGATTCTGCCAGGCATAAGTGTTCTCTTTATACTGAAAATACAGTTTCTCACTGAAGTAAACTTGTCAAGATCATTTCACCTAATCGTTGAAAAGAAAAGAACACCAGAAAAATCACTCTGTGCTTTACATAGAGCTCAAAGTGAGGTTAGAAATCTCATATAAATACAGTATTTCAAGAAAATGCTAGCAAAACATACTACAAGCTTTTCATTTGTTTCCTCTGCTTCTAAAGGAAACCTTTGAATTTACCAGTGACCATACTAATGGTCAATAGCTTTCATTCTTCTTTTTCCTTTTAATGTAAGTGCAGATTTTGTGCATTTTGTAATTTTATCTTATAAACAGCTTCAATGATCCTGCAATGAAAATCAACCATTTTGATGGTATATTAACTACAGCCACATAATTTTGCACCAGGATGGGTTATAGAGCTGCTATATTTACCTTTACGTTAGATTTGTTCATGTGTCTGTATTTATTTATCCTACTTGAATAGCCCTTACAGTGAAGATAAAAGTGTAATTACTATTACGACAATGAAAGATTCAGGGTGCCAGAACCTAATATCCTAGTGCCCAGCAACCATAACTAGCACCAATGAATAGCACTTCAAGGCTTTTAATCTCCATGACAACCTACCTTGCGTTCTTCAATAAAATACCACTTTGCACGCATGCAAACATATTCTTTATGCACAGTCTACTTGTTAATAAATATCACCTGCACTGAATACCAAAAAGAAAAAGAAAAAACCCACAGACCTTCTTTTTAAACAATTCTGAGTTCTCCCTATAGAACTAATTAATTGAACTCAGAAGGAACTTAATTTATATCTTTACATCTATAGCACACCTACACAATAAGCCACCAAAAGACTTTCTGAAATAGATATTGAAAGTGATACCTTCTTCATTTTGAAATGCTATGGAGACACTACCCCCAAAACCCTCTTGGACATTGTATCAAAAATACTTTCTTGTGGTGAATAGGTAATTTCACTTTAGACCTAGTTGTTGCTGATGTTTTCCATAGGGGAAAATATGCTTTTATAGGCATAGGATTTTATGTTTATTCTCTCAATTGTTAAAGACAATTCTCCAGTTCTTAGGGTAAGATTCACAGGGTTGTTGATTGTTTTGGTTCTTGCTGTCTCCTTTGGGACACCGCTTTTGTTCATTTTGCTCCTTATTCATTTTTACAATCAAAAATGTATCAGGAAGAACCCAGAGAGAAAACCTGAAACTTTTAGAATGTGGTATATCTCACTGTTAAAGAGGAGCAGAACCGGTGCATTGCATAAAACTTGTCAGTCTAGGGTGGCTTCTGTATAGATCAGAGAACCAAGAAGGGAATAGGTCTTGGAAATCAGAGAACCTTACAATGTGCAGACCATTGAAGGTTCTGATCCAGATAGATCACAATTTACTTTTTTTTTTTTTTTTTTTTGCCCCTGGCCGATATGGGGTTCCAAACCCTTGACCGTGGTGTTATCAGCACCATGTTCTCCCAAGTGCACAATTTACTTTTGAGATTAGGATATGCTCTTTTATGAAAATTATTTCTCTTTTCAGTATTTTTTTTTTTTTTTTTTTTTGCCCCTGGCCGATATGGGGTTCCAAACCCTTGACGGTGGTGTTATCAGCACCATGTTCTCCCAAGTGCACAATTTACTTTTTAGATTAGGATATGCTCTTTTATGAAAATTATTTCTCTTTTCAGGTCTCTAGTTCCTTTTTTAAATGGTTTCTTTACTCTGTCAACTACTTAAGTGACTAAGGCACTATTAATTACTATACTGATCACATAAAACTCTAAATAAATCTGGAAAAAATATTTTGAATAAAATAACCCATCTAAACAAAACAACTAAGGGCCTTTTTTCATAAATATAAGTCAAAAGATAAATTTATCTTTTCTGAACTAGCATTTTCTTCACAGATAACAATTTAGGTGTATAGAATCTGAAGTCTTCTCAATAATTTTCCTAACACTATGGTCTTATCTTCCAAAAACTAAAACAATGTGAAGCAAAGCCGAGCCATGACTCCTCCTGTCTAGATAATTTCATATAGGATGTGCTCATCACATCCACAAGCCACTCATTTTGGCTTTACCTACACAGGATGGGACATCGATTTTGCTGTCTTCTCTACTACAATGGCAGTATTTTCAGGATCCTGAGGTTCACTCTACTCATTATATCAAACAGCCAATCAGAAAAGCAATTATGCAGACACNATTTTTTTTTTTTTTTTTTTTTTTTGCCCCTGGCCGATATGGGGTTCCAAACCCTTGACCGTGGTGTTATCAGCACCATGTTCTCCCAAGTGCACAATTTACTTTTGAGATTAGGATATGCTCTTTTATGAAAATTATTTCTCTTTTCAGTTCTCTAGTTCCTTTTTTAAATGGTTTCTTTACTCTGTCAACTACTTAAGTGACTAAGGCACTATTAATTACTATACTGATCACATAAAACTCTAAATAAATCTGGAAAAAATATTTTGAATAAAATAACCCATCTAAACAAAACAACTAAGGGCCTTTTTTCATAAATATAAGTCAAAAGATAAATTTATCTTTTCTGAACTAGCATTTTCTTCACAGATAACAATTTAGGTGTATAGAATCTGAAGTCTTCTCAATAATTTTCCTAACACTATGGTCTTATCTTCCAAAAACTAAAACAATGTGAAGCAAAGCCGAGCCATGACTCCTCCTGTCTAGATAATTTCATATAGGATGTGCTCATCACATCCACAAGCCACTCATTTTGGCTTTACCTACACAGGATGGGACATCGATTTTGCTGTCTTCTCTACTACAATGGCAGTATTTTCAGGATCCTGAGGTTCACTCTACTCATTATATCAAACAGCCAATCAGAAAAGCAATTATGCAGACACTAACAAACTCTAACATACATTTTATTAAAAGAACTCATCATTTTCTTTGAATTTTACAAAACAACCAATTTAAGTAACATTTTTTATTGTCTAATATAATGACTGCATTTCCTGAATTAACTGGTTATTTGTCATGTAAAAATACTTCCCTGTATAGTAATTATCACATGACTATGGCAGACAACCAGGAAATGCTTTTTCAGGGTTCTGAGAGCTTAGGCAACAGTTAGGCATACTCTTAAATATCATGAATCTAGTGTTATTGGGATTCGGTTAGGTCTCTAACAATGATGGCTTTTTTATTTACCTAACAGCTGTGGGAGCACATAGGCTTGACAAAGAACAGGGAGTGCACCAAGGGCAAAATTCCTAAATGCATTTAGCAGAACAAAAGTACTGAAAACAGCACCTGCTGGAAACAGTAAATAGTTTCTGCTAGATTAGATAAGAACATTAAGGTCATTTCTTATCCAGCTTCACTCCCTTTCCTTTGTTTCTTAAGATGTTTTCCAGAGACTTCCCCATAACCAATTTCTTTTCATTTTTTTGATAAATGATTGATTAAGTTGTTTTTTCTCTTGTATTTCCTTGTCTTTACAATAAAAGCTGAAGCAAATACTGACTCAGGGCTGCACCTTGTTTCTCCCTTCTTGAGGGTGTTTTCTCAGTGCAGTCCCTTTAGGGTTCTCATTACTCTTAATATTTGGGCTCTGAGTAATCTTTGCATCTCTGTCACACAGGAAGAAGTAACAGACAGCCACTCCAAATGTTCTTTGACCACCTTGAAAGTCAGCACTGTGTATTTCCCTAATGTTTTCTAATTTCTAAAACAGTGGCTGCTACATTAAAAAAAAAAAAGGAAAAAAATGTCTTACAAATGTCTGTTTAATTGAACCAAATTTAGTTCCAAGTAAAATTGTAACAGGCTGATCAAAAGTGACTCCATTTTGTTAAACTTCTAAATTAAAAAGTTTCTTTTTTCTTACTCTTATAATCCAAACCACACAGCTTGCAGCTGAACATTAGAATACAATGATTCTTGTCCACATGATTGCTAGAACATAATGACTTTTCTTCACATTGTACACAGAAAATTATGGAAGGAATTATTAACCCAGGTGGCCATTCTTTACTAGCTTACTAACTAGATCGTTTTGAGGTTAACAGGAACTGAATCCATGACTTGACTTCATGGAGGATGGTCACCATGAATCAGCTCCCACCCAAGAAGTTCTTTGATGTTTATCCACAATTTTTATGATTATGCCTGCACATCTCTGCATAGGTCACCATGAATCAGCCCCCTGCCACCTGTCCCTATAAAATTCTTTGGCAAGTCTGGGAAAAGTAGAGATGGACTTTGAGACATGAGTCCACCATTTCCCCAGGCTGCCAGCTTCCTGATTAAAGAAGGCTACCTTTCCTTACGCCAACACTTGTCTCTCAATTACTGGCTATTGAACGGCAAGCAAATGGACCTTTAGGGTTTTGGTAACAAAATCACTTTCAAGCACAACATTCTAATCACTAGTTTCTAGTGCATTTCTTTCTTGGTATTAGGTTAGAAGTCCTTTGCATTTAGAAGATTTAAAACTGGTCCACTTAAGCAATTTCCAATTGCTTTGATTAGTGCGTCAAAGCTATCAGCATTTCTATTTTTGTGTCTTTAAATATTGCTTTGAATAGTAATAATGCATCCTCAGCAGTAGTCTTGTTCCCTGACACTACCATGGTGAGAAAGGCACAATAGTGAGACCCAGTAACTCTGACTGAAAAGAAAATAACATTTCCCCACTATTTTTAGGTGAATATAATTCTAGCAAAAATGTGTCCATGAAAATAAGCTTTTATAGGCACTGAGATCTAAAAGAAACCCTGAAAATACCATGGTATTTCTCTTCTGCCTTCAGGATAAAACCAAACCCCCCAGAAACAGCACTCTAGCCTGGGAAAAGTCACCAAAAATGGAAACTTTAGGTGACTAACTTTGTCACACATTCTAGTGAATCACAACACTTATATATAACCCAAAATGCAAATTTAGCTAAAACATAAAATTACCATTTCTGGTTTAGTTCTCAATAAAGTTGGTAAGACACCTTCTTATGTAAGGAATAAAATAATTGACAGGCCCTTTGTGGCCTTGCTTACTGTGAGCCAAAGACTTGAGAGCTGCAATTGCTCTTTCCTTCTCAGCATTTGCTACCCAACCAGCCAGCAATTTAGTGCTTTCATCCTGGTGAGCCATTCACCAAGTTCACTTGGGGTTGGGTTTTACCAAAATGAGTGATGTTGTATAAAGGCAGCCCTGCCCCAACTCCTGGGTTTTTGTGGACTTTCTAGTTGCTGTTTATAGAGCCCACTCATGCTCTTTCAGCTCATATAGAGAGATACTGATTGCCTATGGTGTGCTGGTAAGCAGATTCTCCAACACCAAAACCCTGATTTTTAGTGTTGCCAATTCCCATGGTGTAAATGTTCCCACCATGGCTAATGTGAAGCTACCAACATGAGGTCACTGAACAGGAAGTTGGAAGAGATGCGAATAATCTACTCCCCTGAGCCAATAAGAGAGAGTTCCAGCACACCATAACTGATCATTTTCAGGATATTTTTATTTCTGATTATAAAGGTAATTGGAATAGAAAATTGGAAATGATTAAAAGTAAAAAGAAGTGGGAAAAATATAGAATTCTAAAAGCCTGAGATAGTCGTTAATATGGTGCATGGTACTATTGCCTACCATAAGTAATTCTTATGTGGAATCCTAGTATATCTGGATTTATTTCAGTGTACCTTTCTAGAAAGCATAGAAATTTCAATATATGCTCAAACTGGAGTCACTCCCAATGGGAATATCAAGAAAAGAAGAATTTAGAACTCAAAAGAAAAAGTAAAGATACTGACTAAGAATCAGTAGAGGATTTAGCAATGAATTCTGAGATAGCTATAGCTGGAAGAAAATAAACTCAGAAATTAGAACTGGATTCCTGCATCCATTAGCTCAAAAGAACTGAGGATGAAGAAAGAGCTAAAGGCATGTGTTTTGGCAAGATATCATTAAGCCAAACATCAGATAACCTTGTATGTTGAAGAGGAGGTTTGAAAAATACCAGCCCAACTAAGCTGAGTTAATCAAATATGACTGGGAAAGATTCTTCCTTCTCAAACATCCAAATAACTATGAATCTCTGTCACCAAACACATGACCCTAGAAGAAGTGGGAGTCAACAGTTTTGAGTCATATCGCAAAGGCATTAAGCACAGAAAAATGTAAGGTTTCTTATTATGCATATTATCTGCAACATAGCAAAACGAATTTACAAATATTTGTAAAAGAATGTAGAAAGAAGGAGATCTTGAAGAGTAGAGATGGCAATAAAAAAATTATTACAAATTTAAGTTATATAAAGTGGCATTGATATTCTACTTATTTACGGTACTTCTTTACTGTTTTTTTAATTAACTTCAAAAACATTGACAAAGGGTTCTGTAAAGTCACGCATAATTGTGCTTCACTATCTATAGCTCCAAACCATGGAGATTTTCAAAAACTTAATTTTTATACTTGAACATTTCTTTTACATATTTGCTTTGGAATATACTTTCTTGCACTGATAAGCTTTTTTTAGTGAGATGACTGTTTAATTTTATAGTGTCTTTCTAGATTTTGCGTAGCCTGATCCTAGCCCATCTTTTTAAATAAACATTCTCATTGAAGAATAATGTGTGGAGAGAAAAGTACACAAATCACAAGCATCCAGTTTAATGAATAATAACGAAGTAAACACACCCATATAACAGCATCCACATTGAGAGATAAGAACATTATTCTGCATTTCAAAGGTCCTCTTTTGCCCTTATCAAGCACCTACTCTCTCCTCCCCTCAAAAAACCACCATGCTGTCAACAAACACATTAAGATTTTGAACTTAATATAAATGAAAATCGTCAATGTGCATTCTTTGTGTGACTGGCTTTTCACTCAATATTGTCTGTGAGAAGCATCCATATTGTTGCAAATAACAGTAATTTATTCATTTTCATTGCTGTATATTTCATTGAACACTATTTCTATCACTGTTTTTATCCAATATACATTTTATGCTTATTGTTTGCCTGATATGTATTTTTTACATTCTTTCCTTGCAATTTATTAGGTCTTTTTCTAAAAGTAATTACTTAATTTTTATTTTTTTGCTATGTGGCTGGTACAGGGATTGAACCCTGGACCTTGGAATTTTCAGCACCATGCTCTAAGCAACTGAACTAACCAGCCAATGCTAAATTAATTTATTTTTCAATCAACATGTATTGATTGTACATATAGGGCTACAGAGTTATATTTCAATACATGTATACAATATGTGCTAATCAAATCAAGGGGTCATCTTTTTTTCAAAAAAAGAAGTATATCTCTTGCAGAAAGTATATAATTGGGTCTTGGGTTTTTCTCAACCAGCGAGACAATCTCTTTTTTTTATCAAAGTATTTAGCCCAATAATGATATTTAATGGTAGACTTAAATCCAACCATATTTAGCATAATTATTCATATGTTTGGATTTAGATCTATCATTTTGCTATTTGTTTTCCATTCGTCTTATCTTTTTTCCTGTTTCTATTCCTCTGTTCTTCCTGTTCTGCTCTCTTTTGGGTTAAATTGTTTTTATAATTCCACTTTAATTCTTCTGTTGGTTTTTTAGCTATACCTGTTTATTACTATTACTAATGGTTGATCTAGGGATATGCATCTTTAACTTATCACAAACTATTCAGAGCGAATATTATACTACTTCATGTAAAATATGTAAATCCTGCAAAAATCTAGTTCCATTTACCCCCTCATCATTTGTGCTATTGCTGTCATAAAAGACCACCGATGCAGAAAGAAATATTAAGATTTTTGCTTTTAATAATATATTTTAGAGAAAATAGAAAATATATATATAGCCTTTCACATTTACTCAAATATTTATCATTTCTGATGCTCTTCATCTGTTCCTATACATACAAGTTACAATTGGATCATTTCCCTCCAACCTACGGAACTTCCACTAGCATTTCTATATTACCATCTTATAGCAATAAATTGTGTCCATTTGTATCTTCAGGTGTCTTTATTTCACCTTCATTATTGATGGATAGTTTCTCTGGTTTTAGGATTCTTGGTCAACTTTATTTCATCTTTTAGTGCTTTAAAGATGTTGTCCCATTGACAACAGCTTTCAATTGTTTCAGATGAGAAGGTGGTAGAATAAGAATGCTTATTTTTATTTTTTTATTTTTTTATTTTGTCAATATACAATGTGGTTCATTATTGTGGCCCATTACCCATTACCAGGTAAAGATACAACCAAAAAAGAAAACTACAGGCTGATATCCTTGATGAATATAGATGCAAAAATCCTCACTAAAATACTAGCTAACAGAATACAGCAACACATACGTAAAATTATTCACTACGATCAAGTGGGATTCATCCCAGGGATGCAAGATTGGTTCAAAATACGTAAATCAATAAATGTGATACACCATATTAATAAAATCAAACACAAGGATCATATGGTCATCTCTATAGATGCTGAAAAAGTATTTGATAAAATCCAACATTCATTCAGGACAAAGACCCTCTATAAGTTAGGTATAGACGGAAAGTATCTCAACATAATTAAAGTCATA